>NW_006801141.1:0-13423 GCF_000485575.1 Poecilia formosa | reverse complement strand
TAGCTCTTCAGAAAAACTTTTTCTTTGCTTTGTGAGCTGATACCCATTGCTCCAGTTGGTCCAGATGGTCCAGCTACTCCTGAATCCAAAATGAGATGAAGCAATCTTCACTGGACATGAAAAAAATTAAGAATTTGGCTACAGTATTTTTCATTGCTCTTCTCTTTCTACATATTTTTTGTTCTATTTTTAGCTCTAAAGAAAAACTTTTTCTTTGCTTTGTGAGCTGATACCCATTGCTCCAGTTGGTCCAGATGGTCCAGCTACTCCTGAATCCAAAAAGAGATGAAGCAATCTTCACTGGACATGAAAAAAAATTAAGAATTTGGCTACAGTATTTTTCATTGCTCTTCTCTTTCTACATATTTTTTGTTCTATTTTTAGCTCTTCAGAAAAACTTTTATTTTGCTTTGTGAGCTGATACCTCGTTGTCCAGGTAGTCCAACAATCCCACGTTCTCCATTTTCTCCCTTACTTCCAGGAAACCCTGAATCCAAAAAGAGATGAAGAAATCTTTATTGATCATGAAAGAAATGAAGAATTTGGCTACAGGATTTTTTATTACTCTTCTCATTCTACAGACTTTTCTTGTTCTATTTTTAGCTCTTCGGAAAAACTTTTTCTTTGCTTTGTGAGCTGATACCTGGTGTTCCATACGCTCCAGGTGCTCCAGGTTCTCCAGGTGGTCCAGGAAGTCCTCTGTCACCTTTCTGACCAGGGGGACCCGGCAGCTGACTGAGGCTCATGGGAACCATCAGACAGAAAACACAGAAGAGAAAACAAAGCCTCATATTCTCAGTTTAGTGTTGGATTCTGTAAAAAATGAGTTAAATTTGATACTTAGTTTGAAAGATAATTTTCTCAACAAAAAAGATGCTGTCTTTTCTGTCTTTTATCAGTTCAGACACACATTTAAACATTTAATCCTGTTAAAACAGAGATTTACAGTCATTGTGTTACGTCTTTCCAAGGCGAACATTAAAAATGCTCAAGGGTTGAAGTCACCAGTAAATGAGATTGTGAATGTCCTTTTTCCTTTTTTGAAGTACAAGTATTGTAGTTTTTAACATGCAAGGCTAATTTTAAAAAGAAACTGTACAATGATAAAAATTTAATAATAAAAAAAAACTCACCGTCAGAATGTGATCGTCCAGAACGTGCTGCTGCTTTGCTGTTCAAAAACCTTCTGATGTGGATGAAGATTGAGGAACATGAGATCCAGCCCAGAGGAAAAGATACTTAGTCAAGAATGATAAACAACATACAAAAGATAAGCAGAGAATTCCTGTGGTCTGACAAAATATCATTCCATGGCAAACCAGCAGCACATTCTGGATGATCACATTTTCACAGTGAGTTCTTGTTAGTTTTCTGTCATTGTACCGTTTTTGATTGACATTATTTATGTAGAAGTTCCTGGATTTCCTGGAATCCCAGGTAACAGCTCGTTAGGTAGACACATTCGAGTCAGAGAAACACTAATAATTTGGAGAAGGATGGGAGAAAGAACTAAAAGACCTCCTCTGTTTGTGTAAATTAACCTGCCAAGTAAAGATTTCTTCATGTTTTTTGTACTGGGTTCCCTGGACCTCCTGGACCCGTCACCATGTGTGGTCGAGGTGATGGATATGTGCTGGAACAAATACTAATCTGTCAAAACTACCAATTCACCCAGCCTGTTTACTTCCAGGAGGAAACAGAGGAAACTACATGAGGAAAATCATGCAGAGTAAATGTGTAGAGAGCTGATGCCACGATGAAGAAAGGTTTTTGTTATCAGGTGACAGTAGTGCTGATCACAACCTCTACGATTATCAGATCTAAAGTATATCCAGGTAAATTGAAGATAAATATAGAAAAGCACATGAAAATGAAAAAAACCCAACAACATCTGGTTAACCTCTATATAACAGAACAGCAGCATGGCAATGTTAAGTTTAAATATAACATTATAACATGTGATGCTCCCCACAGTATGGAGGGAAACAACACACAGAGGTACTTATGGATATTTACAACATCAGGAATTTCATTGCTAATATCAACATTTGTTCCTGTGTCCTTCACTAAATATTCAAAAGAACAAGGTGTGATTTGGGTTTTTTATTTAATGCAATAAAGTCAAACCGGTTTTCAATCTAAAAAGTTGAATCTGAGATCAAACCTACGAAGTAAAATAGAAAAAAAAACTGTGAGCCGCTCCTGATCAAGGCTTCAGAAATCTGTTTTTTTTGGAGATTTTGTTAAATTTGTTATGAACATAAAGTAATTCATCTTCTGACATGAACAACCAATTTTTTTATTTTAATGATAAAAAAAAAGCAGAGAAGTAAACTAACTTCTAACTTTAGATGTGAAAGTTCACTGTAGAAACTTTCTGCTTGTTTTCTATGTGTTAACATTCTTTACTAATCATCTTTTTCTCTGGGTGGATATCAAATGTATGACTCCAAAATCTTCATCCACATGAGTTTCAAACAGAAAAGCAGCAGATCGCATTTTGACAGTAAGTTTTTTTTTTTTATTTAGATCTTTTTATCATGTTTATTTTACCTTTTAGTCATTAGAAATCCCAAACAGAATCTCATTTGCTACAATACTTTTCTTACTTTTTGGCCTCTGTCTTGTGAACATGTGACAGAAAGTAATTTACTGCAAACTTCTAGTTTAATTGTGTGATTATATTATTGCTAGATGAATTGATCAAATATCAATGATGTTTGATTGAAAAACAGAAAAACAGAATAGGAAAAATTAACAAAAGATTTTTTCAAAGAATACGACAAATCTTCTTCTTGAAGATTTGTTTTCTGTTTTCTGCGTGATGGTCCCCCTGATGGTAAAGGTGTCAGAGAACCACCTGGATCACCTGGTAACACACATAAAGGAAAGCTTTTTGACGACTTAAAGATGAAACAAAAACAATTTGGAGAAGAACAGGAGAAAGAAAATACTGTAACCACACTCTTCTTCTCAAACAACCTGACCAATAAAATGTATTCATGCTTTTCGTACTAAGACACCACTGGAAACCATGGACAACGCGGAGCACCTGGACCACCTGGACCTGTTGTTGTGTGTGGACGATGTGATGGCTGTTTGCTGAAACTGACTTGAATAAATAAAGTTATGGTGACATTTCATTCACTGATTCTTCAACACAACAGTAGAACAGAACCAAAACACTATATTATAAACATCCAAAACTCTGGCATTTTTCACTGCCATGTGAATTATTAGAGAAATTATACAGTGAATAACTAGTGAAAAATATTTCTGAGCTGCAGCCAAATGAACTTTGGTCATGAAACTTGTTCTGTTTTATCCAGAGATCTCTGATTCTTTCAGACGGGATGTTGAAGGACTGATGAAGATCACCGCTAAGCTGGACTTTGGTGGGTTTTCTATTCAAGTTTGATCAGCCAATAAGTCAACCAGCAAAAGATTTACTAGGGTTTCCGAGGATCTAATGTTTTCCTGCATGTCTGATTTTGATTTTACACATAATGTAGGATCTATTGAAAATGTGAGTTTACACATTTTCCATCCATGTATAACAAACATCTAAATATCTACATGCAGCAAAGTTAATAGAAGATCAAAAGCAGTGATTTAGAGGACAGTGCCATGATTATTTCAAGTGCTCACAAGACAAGTGACATTGATTTTCTGTGCTGTTCTAGAATTATAATTTGCCTGTTCTTTTCACAATGGCAGTTCAGTCCATGTTGGCCACGCTCCCACATATTGAAATAATATTTACACCAGCCTTGTTTGGCTCTACACTTTTCTCTCTTAAGTGGGGGACAGTTGCTTAAAGTGCAGGCGGTTTCCTGTAAGCTTCATAGTGTTGCATACGACACAGAGAAATGTAACATGGGGTAACATCTACGAAATCAACACAGTCCACGGCTCCAGGAAGCAATAGTTTCTCAACAGCCGAGAGCTCAGGCCTGGTTGTTACCTAGGATGCACCGATCCTCTTTTTTCACTTCCAATACCAAGACAGACATCTGAGTTTTAGCATTGGCCGATACTGGCCCGATACAGAAAAAACTGTGCTGAACTGACTTTAAAAAAGTCTGTTTTTAAACTCTGCACCATTACAGCACACTTAAATACACCAATAGCTTCAGAAATTTTGTTTAAATGTAAAAAAAACAACAAAACTTTTAGTTGTTCAGTCAGTACAATTAGGAGTAGAACAACCAATGTAAAATAAATAATAAACAAACTGAAACTGGCAAAAATAATCGGTTGACTACACTGATCAAACGTAAAAAACTAAACAAATATACGGCAACAAATATTCTTTAAAATAGTGCAGAAAGTGGAATTAGATATTCTAAATTTTAACTAAATAATAAACTTATACAGTGGTTTGGTAAAACCATTTACATACTATGGAGAAAACAGAACTAAAGATCAATCTCAACTAAGCCCAAAACAATCCAGCTGAACCTGAAATCCCTTCCTTTCTGACAAGCACACAGATTTTAACCCCCCTGCTTCCTCAACACTTTTCCTCAGACAGGAAGAGGCAAAAAAACAGAAACTTAACAACGGAATAAATTCTGAAAATCACATTCCCATACTCCTTACTATATTAAGTTTATTGAACAAAGTAGATTAATTAAATTGCTAAAATACGTAACACATAACACCAGTAAATGAAGCGACTGTAAACAAATTTACTGACTAACATAGATGTTAGCCAGGGAAGCTTAAAGCACATTTCTGCTTTTTCTCATGAAATTTGAGACGGTTTAAACTTTGAGTCAGTTCCCCCTTCAGTCCCTTACTACTTAAGGTCTTTCAGAGAACAACATGATGCATTGCTTACATTTGTAGGAATGCTTGCGACATGTTTATCCGCTCACAGTTAATTCCTGTTTCGGCATGAAGAGATGGGGAAACGTTAAACTCACTACAACATTTTGGCATATTTCCAACAAAAGAACCAAACAGTCGACAGAAATAAAACACAGGGATGTTGATGAAAAGAAAACATCTTTCAGAAAGTTAATTTTCTATGGTGGGGATAAATATTTTAAAATGTGTTTTTGACACCAAAACGTTTTAGATACTTGTTAATGTTATTTGTTATCATCCATTTATAAAAGTCACATGCTGACAAAAAAATGAAGGTATTTCATACAAAATAGGAATGCAGTAGAAATAGACAAATAGCCACGAAGTCCACTTTGTTTTCTTTTTTTTTTTTATCTATGAAATAACCATCTTAAAGCTATATCCAGCAGCATATTCAGCATATCGCGCTTCTACTTCTGATACAGCAAGTTCTTTTATGCTGATTTCTGTGTTTTTAAGTAAGTTTTATTATTCATTATTTTTAAAGAGAAACTGTATATTGTTGCTAAGATATAAAGCAGCTTCAGAGTTTTAAACAAGAGTACATGTGGGCTCTTGGTAAGATCGCAACCAGGTCCGTTAGCGCGTGGCTCGCTTTATTCTCGATAATGTCAAATGAGATTTGGGTTTTTAGTTGTAAGAAAATAACACAGAAACATGAGACGTACACACCGATGCACGTTTGAAGTCTGAGCAGTGTTTTATCTATATTTCAGTTCTGCAAGTCCGACAAGATGAGGCTCCCCGTCTCATTTTGGAATCGTTTTGTTGGTGACAGACATCGGCCATTGTCAGTATCCATGTGTTCACCATCCATATTGCAGCAGAGGGCCGATGGGACCTCCAGGTGAGTGACAAAACTTTCCTTGTAAAGACCACGTCTGTAAAATATGTCAGAAAATACAGAACGGTAACGCAATAAAAACATCGGGATAAAGTTTGTTTTGGTCTGTGGACTGCAAAGACGGCACCGAGCGACTGCACCTAAACGCCCCACAACGTCTGACGCAGTGACGTTGGTTCCAAAGCTCTATTGGCCAATAGAAGACATAGAAGGCAGCTCTCCTCATTAACATAACGATGCAGCAGAAATACAGCAAACGGAAAAACAGCGAACAGAAATACAGCGAGCAGAAAAGGGTAAAGCAAAAAAAGGCAAAGCAAAAAAAAACAAAAACAAAAAACACAATTTTTCTTGACGGAAACTCATGTGTAAGGAAAAGGAAAAACTAAATATATATTTATGCTTTTAATTCTTATCAAAATATATATTTATTCCTTTATTTATAATTGGGGCCTGCCTATAGCAATGCATAGGGAAGAGCAGTCACTGCCTCCATGCATTGCATGTTCTACACCCGTCTCTTTATTTTTTCTTCTATATTTATTCTTCCACCACCGTTTATGTGGCTCGTACCGCTGCGTGCCCACCCACAAAAGTGGTATCAAATCGTGCGGCTATCACTTTTATCGAGTTACGATGGCGACGTAAAAAGCGAAAAACGAGCGAAATTTCCAACTGCCGAACCTTTGTTCGGCAGTTGGAAAGTGTCAGTTAAGTGTCAGTTACACTTAACTGACACCAACTGCCGCTTTTTTAGAGTGAGAAAAAGAGTGGAATTTTGACCCCAAAATGATTTTGAAATCGCTCTCATGGCCGCAAAACTTGTACTATTGGTATGAAAGTTGGTCATGAAATCGCACTGAATGCCTGCTCTGGTAAAATGTTTTCAAAATTTCTCTAGGGCTTACGGTTTTCTGTCAAGGTGCTTCAGAGTGAAATCATATGACAGGGTACCTTCAGGCACTCAACCATTCATTTTCAGACTTTTCTGAAAAATTTCTGAGCTCAGCGCACACCATGTTTCTCTTATTGCTGCTATTTCTGTGAGTGACCTACAGATATGAATCGCGGTACTAAATGAGACGACAAATAGCCCTCTCATATGCTTCAAACGGTTTTTGGATCGGCCTTACGGATCCTGAACGGGAAACAGTTGTTCGGACTGCTTTTTTCATTAAAACTCAAGATAGAAATCCTTCTCCAGCTGTCTGTCTCACACACACAGGGCAGTTGGCTGAGCATCGATCGCTATAGCAACAGAATACAGAGAAAGGCAGAGCTGCTGGTTTGGACTACAAACCAGCAGCCATAACTGCCATAGTTACTGAGTCTATGGCCAAGACTCAGTTAAAACAGAGGCCTGAGCAGCATGTCAGAACTACAACATGGCGGAACTGTCTGTTACTATAGAGGAGGAGTTGGCTGGTATTCTGAACTACTTGTGCTTTGTGCATTATATAACTGATTTAACCCAATCACTATTACACATGGAATTAGTGTGGCCATTTCAAATGAAGCTTATGAAAAATTTCAAAATAAAAGCCTTGACAATTTTTATATCATGTAATTGCTCTTTCTTGCATTAGATAGCTTTTAAAAAAATCCTCTGTTACACATGAGATTAGTGTTGCCATTTCAAATGAAGCTTACTGAAAGTTTCAAAATAAAAGCCTGCATACTCACCTCACGTCAGTGCACCGCCTATGGCAGTGCAATAATATTAAACTTTTTTTTACGCTTTTTTTCTCAGGATAGTGACATTAGCACAAACATTACCATTTCACTGCCGCCCACTAGTGCACTGCCTTGCACGCATTAGCCTTTTACCTAAAATAACCTATTAGTTGATTTTCTTACTTATTTGCCATGTTTAGTATACTGAATGGAGTAAGTCAATGACATAGAACATGCTAGTGATGCCCCACATGCTACTGATAGTCTTCATGCTAACATTAGCATTTTGTCAAATATTAGTTTATGCATTAATTTTAACATACTGAATGGTACAAGTACAGCTTAGTCCACATGCTTCTGACTCATCACAGGTTATTGACTGCATTGAAGCTTTCTTTAGCAATGCTAATTTTTAGCATCAGAACGCTGGGTCCAAACCGACGGGCACACTTTGGCAGGCCCCATTTAAATTTCTTCAGGAATTTTCTAGTAAACTTATTTATTCTTCTTCCGTCACCCTTAATGCGACTCGTACGGCTGTGTGCTCTGTGCACCCCCACAAAAGTGGTATCAAAACATTCAGCTTGATCCCAAGGAGGGAGCTACTACTTTTAGTGGGATTTGGAGTTGAAATGGCGACATAAATAGCAAAAAACGAGGCAGGATGTTTCATAAGGATAGGATTTTTTTTCAAAGGATCTGTCTGACACACACACACACACACACACACACACACACACACACACAGCACAGTGGATTTCTGACTTTAACTAGCGATATTTATTTTATTGGTCTCAAAGTCCCTATTGGTCCCTATTGGTCTCAAAGTCGGTCATGACATAGATACACATGCCTTCTCCCGTAAAATGTTTTCAAAATTTTTCTAGGGCTTATTGTTTTTTTTGTCAAGGTCCTGCAGACCGACAGCGAGATCTCATAAGGATAGAAACAGTTGACAGTTGAATTGCTCTTTAGAACTACAATGACTGAAGGTTGGAACTACAACATATCATCGATGCCTGAGCCCAGCAATACAAAGATATTACATTTAGATCAACTGCCAACCTAGAAAACATTTTATTAAAAAATAAAACTTTTTTAAACACATGGCTACAAAGAGACCTTTAAATATTTGGAAGGATTTTACTCTCAAAAATGGAAAGTCTATCAAGACTCATTTATCCATCTTATTACTTAGAAATTTCCTATAAAATAATTAAAAAGTTAATCAAAATCATTTTAATGTCATTTGGAAAAACAAACATCACTACATTAGAAAAGATATTATAAGATCACTAGAAGAAGCAGGCCTCAATGCAATTGATTTTGACTCGGTAAACAGTTGCTTAAAACTTCGATGGTTACAAAACTTTCTGAAACATTCCGAGAGCTTTTGGTTTAGCCTCCCTGCTAAAATCTTTTTAATCTTTGGTGGGGTAGAATTCCTTTTAAAATGTGACTTTGAAATTAATAAACTTCCAGTTGAACTTCACCAAATTTTACCAACAAGTCCTTCAATATTGGAAATTAACCTTTAAGCATAACCTGTCCCCCCATAACACTCCTATTTGGAATAATAGATGCATCTTAATAAAGAAAAAAAATCCTTTTATTTTGAAGAATGGCCTGTTCAACATTTCATGGATGACAGAAGGAAAATTTTGAACTTTGAAGAATTCCAGCATAAATATAATTTTACCTGCACTAAAAAAGAATTTCGAGCTGTAATTAAAGCTATCTGTCAGGCTTTGATTAACACAGTACAAGGTTCGTTATTTTATACAGTCTCAGTACCATGGCTTTACCCACTGTTTATCCAAGACTACATTTTTATAGACAAAAACTGCAACAGTAAATTTTAAGAACAGTCATTATCCAAAAGACTTTCCCTTCCCTCTTGAAAAGAAGAAATTTACTTAAAGAATTTTCTTTTAGTGCATGAAAAAAATGTGATGCAGCTATTTAAATTTCCCTTTAACCCCCAAAACAAAGGAAATTAATTATAAAATATTAGTTAATATTTATCCATGTAAAGAATACTACTTCAGACTAAAATTTTATATTGAGGCAAATGACTCTGCCTTTTGACGTAGAACCTTTGCAACATTTATCATTTTCTTTCAGTTATGCATCTAAATTTTGGAAGGATCTTCATAATTGGTTGCTGACTAATAATTTAAATATTCCAACTTTAACTTACAGCAATATTAAATTTGGCATTTATATTTTGGACACAAAATTGTAATATATCATTAATAACCTGATCATTACGGCCAAATATTATTACACAAATGTAAAAAAAAAAAAACACGCAAATTAACCCCAATCTTTGATCTTAACTAAAAGAAATGTCACTTCTGTTCAACTCTGTGAAAATGGTTGAGACAAAGAATGCAACTCTGCTGTGTAGTAGTTTGTCCTATTTGATTTTTGGCATTTATCCATTTCATGATTAAGACCCTGTACAATAATTCCAGTTATTCAGTTTATTACACTTTCTTTATTTTCTAATAATAATCACCTGTTGTGTCATATAACGTTCATGTCATTCTGTAACCCCTTTGTTTCTTACTCAGCAGGAGTAAGAAACAAGTGACTAGGAGTGACTACTGACTCCTCACTCAAGTTACTGTATAAAAAGTATATGTGCTTGTAAGATTTGGCTGTTTGGCTGTTAAAGTAGAAACAGCCAGGAGACTGGAAAGGCTTTGTTTTCCGGTCTCCTGGAAAGCAGACCGGAAAGATTTTGACTGTCCAACATTGGTTGGACAGTCAAAATGTCACAAATTGACGCTGATTCATTAACAAAGTCCCAAATTAGACAAATGACAAGAGATGAATTGGCTCTTGTGGTTATGGATTTTTTGCAAAGGATTAAAGAAAAATCTGCATTGCTGATTAAGGAGAACGTACTGCAGGAGAATTTGGAAAAAGCTCATGTACAAATTGAGCTTCTAAATGAGAAAATCAATTCACTAACCAAAGACCTAAACTGGTCTCTCAAGCAAAACAAATACCTGGAACGTCAGCAAATCCCAAAGTCACAACATGAGGTAGAGATCCGGAGTTCCCACAGGACTCAGTTGTTGTCTGAGATAAAAGACTACAAAAATAAAGTTAAAGAGCTTCAAGCCTCTTTAAAAAACCTCGAGAGGGACTCAAAACTGCAGGTTGAGAAGATTGAGGCAGAAAAACGGCAAACGGTGTCTGAAATCACAGCATACCAAGCAAAGGTTGAAAAGCAACAAAGTGAAGTGAAGAGACTTGAGGCTGAGGTGTCCCGAAAAATTGACGAAATCGGCATGAAGAATAATGAGCTTTTGAAAGAAAAAGAGAAGTGCAGACTTCTTGAAGCCAGGGTAAAAGCTCTGGAAAAGTATTTGAAAGAGGCAGAGAAAGAAAATAAAATTCTTGAGAAGAAACTTCCCAGAACCCCAATGGAGGAAGCCATAGAAAGAACTAAGCAAGAGTTTAAGGCAAGGGTCGATTTATCTTCATGCGCATTGTGACAGCTGACCCTACTGTCACACAGACCTGAATGGTAATCATTTTGTTTGTTTTATCCTTTACATTAATTTAGACATCAATTAGTGAATAGTTTAGATTTTTATTAAAAATTATTTTCATTAGTCTGACCTTTTAGTTAACTATTTGCAGTGCACACATTTAGTTAACTTTATTTGTCAGTTCTTTATATTTTTGTTAAGAGCAACAAATTAATTTCTTTGTTTTGAGTTGCCAGTTTCCTTTGGAGCTGCTGGAGGGTCACAGAAGAGCTCCGGCTAATTGACGTCCTTATATGGCTGGCAAAACCTCCTCAGCGGGCCGTTCCATTTGTTTGCCAGGGGACGGGGAAATTTGGTTTTCTTTAATTTAATTTGACCATTTCTTTAA
This sequence comes from Poecilia formosa, assembly GCF_000485575.1. NCBI lineage: Eukaryota > Metazoa > Chordata > Actinopteri > Cyprinodontiformes > Poeciliidae > Poecilia > Poecilia formosa. The sequence continues at coordinate 2,139 of NW_006801141.1, read as the reverse complement.
TGTTTCTTCTGTTTGGTAGTTTCAGTCTAATGTTTGTTTAATTTAAAGATTTGGAATTGTATTTGTTTAAGTTTTTGCATGTTTAAATTACCCCTTGTGTGTCAGCAGTGGTCTGATCAGCCACTATTTAAGTTCCCCTCATGTCTTGTTTGTTAGGTCAGTTTTGTGCTTGTGTTCTTTGTGTTACCACCTGAGTTGTAGTTTGTTATGTTGACCTCAGTTTTGGGCCCAATTATTCATTGTTTGATTATTTTTGAACTTTTTTGTAATAAATTAAGATTATTTTTTGAATTCCATTCAGCGTCTCTCTGGCTGGTTAATGTGAGAACCCTCACACACATTAACTGTGGAGAAAAAGCGAAACAGGACATTAAAAGAAAGTCTGGCGAAAAAAGAACAGGAGGTGAATAAACTCATGGAGCAGCAGGCTGAGACCTCCAAGCTATTAGACTTACAGCAACAGAAAGAGGCTCTGGCTGTGAAACAAAGTTTAGCCCACACAGAATATGATTGGAGAGACCTGAAGAAAGAAAATAAATCCTTAAATTATCAGCTAAAGTTACTATCCGAAACCAGGTAGAGAGATCAACATCACATTAAAGAAGTCACCAGCCAAGTGCGTAAGATGACAGAATTGTACTGGAGTGAGAAGATGCAACATGAGAATTTGAAGGAAACCATCAAGCGCAAAGGGGCTAAGGTAGAAGATGAAATTGCTTTGAAAGGACCTAATGATCAAAGTAAAGTTGAAACACAAACAAACGCTAAACAACTCAAACCTCTACCACCGATCCAGGAAAATAAACCGCAGCTACCAAAAACAAACTCAATACGTAATCAAAGAATTCTGGTTCTGCGGGAAGGAAAGGTAGAGGCAGCCTTTAATGATGAAAGCTTCACGACACAAGCAAAGCTGAAGCCAACAACCCCCAGCAAAAGGAAGCCTGAAATGCGGCCTTATACATCGGCAGGCAGGAAGGTTTCTTCCACGGAAACTGAGGGGAGAAAAATGAGCAGCCCAGAGTGCCACAGTAGATAACGGTATAGGGGTTAAACGCGATTCCCTCTTCACACGGGTTCACTACCTGTGGGAGAGACAAAGGGAATGGCAGCTAAAGATGGGAGACCTTGGTGGTCTGATCCTGAGCTACAGAAGCTCCGGTATCAGTGTCTGGTCCTCATTCCCGGCAGTAACTCGGGTTCGTTTCTGGTGAGAGTTGGACTCCGCCAAGGCCGCTTTGTCACTAATTCTGTTCAATATTTTTATTGACAGAATTTTTAGGCACAGCCAAGGTGTTGAGGGGATCCGATTTGGTGGCCTTAAGATCACATCATCTGCTTTTTGCGGAAGATGTGGTCCTACTGCGTTCATCAGGTCATGATCTACAGCTCTACTGGAGCGATTCGCAGCCAAGTGCAAAGTGGCCGGGATGAGGATCAGTGCCTCCAAATCCGAGGCCATGTTCTTGAGCTGGAAAATCTGGTTAGGATGCCTCCTGGATGCCTCCCTGGTGAGTGAGGTATTTCAGGCACGTCCCACCAAGAGACGGCCAAAGGGAAGACCCAGGACATGATGGAGGGACTATGTTTCTCTGCTGATGTGGGAACTCCCCCAGTGCTTTCTTTGAGTCTCCTAGAGCTTTCTCTGAGTTACCTAGTGCTCCCTCTGAGTCTCCTAGTGGTCCCCCTGAGACTCCTAGTGCTCCCTCTGAGTCTCCTAGTGCTCCCTCTGAGTCTCCTAGAGCTTTCTCTGAGTCTCCACCTCTAAGTAATTCCCTGAGTTTCCTAGTGCTCCCTCTCAGTCTCCTACTGCTCTCTCTGAGTCTCCTACTGCTCTCTCTGAGTACCCTAGAGCTCTCTTTGAGTCTCCTAGTGCTTCCTCTGAGTCCTCACCTCTTAGTGTTCCCCTTAGTTTCTTAGTGTTCCCTCTGAGTCTCCTAGTGCTCCCTCTGAGTCTCCTACTGTTCTCTCTGAGTCCCCTAGTGCTCCCTGAGTTTCCTCGCGCTTCCCTGAGTCTCCTAGTGCTCCGCCTGAGTCTCCAAGTGCTCCCTGAGTCTCCTAGCACTTTCTCTGAGTCTCCTAGTGCTCCCTCTGAGTTTTCTAGTGCTCCCTCTGAGTTTCCTAGTGCTCCCTCTGAGT
>NW_006801140.1:9224-21735 GCF_000485575.1 Poecilia formosa | reverse complement strand
ACCTCCTCCTCCACCCATGGAGAAACCTCCACCTCCTCCTCCACCCATGGAGGAGGAGACGGAGGAGATGCGGACCCCGGAGCCTCCAGCTCCTCCATACACGCTGCCAGTCCTCAAGGAGGAGAACCCTCCTCCTCCTCCGAAGCCCCTCACGGAGCCACCAGAGCCGGCGGAGGAGCGCATGGAGCGGGAGATGAAGGTGGCAGACATGACGGCTGCTGCGTCTCTGAGAGGAGAGTGAGGAGCGGAGGAGGCGGCGCGGCTTTTAAAGCTCCTGCGGGAGGCGAGGCTGCAGGAATGCGAGGCGCTGGGCGTGGAGCTGACCTTTACCCAGACCTGTTCCGACAAAATCCCCACCTGCAGGCGCTTCGCTGAGGTGCAAATTAGACGCTTCGGCGTCGGGAACATCAGCCCGGTTCTGAGGAATGACAGCGTTGAGCCTGGAGGTCCGGGTGGAGGCACGGTGGGGTTCCTCCGTCTCTGGAGAACCTCAGTCCAGATCCGTTACAGACGATGAATCAGGATGGATGAGGACCAGTAAAGTCAGAGTTTCCTTCCCTCTGCTGAGCAGAACCAGGCAGGAAGTCTGCAGGAATGGACCCGGAGGTTCTGGGTTCTGCAGCCTGAGGTCAAACAAACCAGTTTGACCTCCACTCTGGTTGGATCCACAGGAAGAGGTGGAGGAGCTGATCTCCTGGACCAAGATCCTCCCTGATCGTCTCTCGCACATCCGGACCTCCTGGTTTGGAACAGGAAGAACCTGGTCAGGTCAGGTGACCTCTGACCTCTTGAAGCGGTCTGCTTATCTGAGGTCGGATCATGGAGATGAACCGGTTCAGGAAGGAAACTGGGCTGATGTTCCCGACGCTCCACATCCAGTCAGGCGTTTGTGGAAAGAGCAGTGGAGAACCGGGCCCACTGGCGCCGGTTCCGTTTTCCTCTGATGGACTGGCTGGTTGTATCTCCTAACTGGGGAACCAAGGCAACGCTTGGACCTTGGGTTCTGTTGGACCCACCTCAAAACGGACCGATTGAAGTTCTCCAGGATTCTGGCGAGTTGAAGGTGTTGAGTCCCGGTTCCCCAGTTGTTCCTTCCCACCTGGCCACATGCTTGCTCCTCAGGAGGAGGGACAGCGTAGCATTAGCTTGACTTGATGTTCGGTGTTGGTTCTGGATAACAGGAGTTATTTTCTCCTTGAACTCCTTCACCAGCAGGTCCATCATACCTGCTGCGGCAGGTGGAAACATTCCTGCTTCAATCTGTCGTTCACGGATCGTCGGATGAAGGATTAACTCTTCTTACTGGGGTTGATTTTCTGTCTACAGCATGAAAAGGTTTGGCCTCTAACCCGAGCGGCAAACTTATAGTAAACACAGTGAGAAGAGATGTTTCATGTCAGGGCGACCTGGAGCAAGGCGGAGCATGTTTTATCTTGTTTTGGTGTCGTTTTATTCATCATTGGATCAAAAGCTGAGCGTCCACAGAGAGCCTGATGGTCCAATTGGACCTTGGGTCGTCACCTGAAGTGTTTCTACCTGCAGCTTTTTTAACCCTTTCATTCAGACGTTCCTGAGGAGATCCAGAGATTAAAATAAGTTTCCAACAAAAGCAGGGAGATCCGTAAACCAGTCAGGGAATATCCAGGAATGGACCTGGAGCAGTGGTCGGCACCGCTGGCTAAAAAGTTAGCAGTACTGACAGTAAAGCACTAATCATACACATTAGTTCCACTTATGCTAAAGCACTAAATCAACATTTAGCAGAAGCTAGTGCTAGACCACTGTAGCATTTAGCAGAAGCTAATGTTAAAGCACTAATTTCAGCCATGTTGGTACCCACCATGTGTCAATGACAGCATGTGCTACAACAGGCTAAGCTACTCATAAAACAGAGAGCATGATGGTCCAGTGTGACGTTTCTACCTGCTGTGGTTCCTTCAGACTCTCTGACTCCGCCCACTGAGGGTTGATGACCACTGCTACCCATCCTGAATGAAAGCTAACATCTGGTCAGGCAGACTTTCATCACAGGAGACGTTCTTGTTCTCTTTGACAAACCGATTGAATCCTGTTCAATTAGAGCCACAGACACGTTCAGGACGTGACCTTTGAACCCCGCCTGCAGGATTTCATTCCTGATCCTACCAGCCGCGGCACGCCGACCCGTCACCCACCTGGAGATCTCATCTCAGGTCGATATGTTTCTCTGCAGACAGCACAGCCGTCAGTGTTGATTGATGCCAACCTTCAGGGCGGCAGGTGAAACGGCAGAAATCCCTGCAGGGAGACGTTTCCATGGTGACAGTCCAGTAATCCATCACCGGGGTGACAGCATTGCTGATTGTGGGACTTTATGGCCTTTAGTGGGAGTTTAATCAGGACCAAAGTTCAGCTTCTCCCCCTGTCCTAAATGTTGGTGTTTGGACCGTCGGGTTCTGCTTGTTTTAAATAACAACAGATTCTGGTTCATCGGAGGTTCTCCAGCCGGAACTGCAGCTTCTGTTTCAGATACTGGAGAGGCTGAGAAAACACCGGTGGAAACTCCCTGAAGCAGCAGAAACTGTGATTAAAAGAAAAACACTTCTGAGGAGCCAGAGGGGCGATGAAGAGCAACTGAGCCCCAAATCAACATTCTTCTGCAGATAAGCCGTCTAAATTGCTCCTTGAGGGCCCTGTCTTGTTTTTGTGTTAAATGTGACACTTTATAGATTTAATTCTGCAATACTTTGCCTAAAACCGTCTCAGTGCCGCCCTCTTTGGGTTGAATGGTGGTACTGTAGTTGAGTTTTCCTATTGGCTGCAAGGTCCAGCTGTCATTCAGCCCCGGTTCTGGACTAAAACGTCTCACTCAGACACGCCCCCTGGCGGTGAGTCACTGTGGCTAAGGGTGATCGATTCATTTCTCAGTTTTGCTCATGTGATTGATCAGTGATGTGAACGTGGAGTGGGACGAGTTCCTGCAGGCGGGTGGCTGCGGACTGAGGAAGAGGAGCAGCTGACAGCAGAACGTCTGAAAAGTCAGTAAATATGGCAACAAAGTCCCTGAGCTTCTCGGAGCTAAGCTTCAGGGTAAAGTCCTGGGTTTGGACCAGAGTTAGCAGCAACCAGTTACATTTATTTGAGTAACTTCTTTGAAAAAATGTTTCCTTTTCAGAGTATTTTTACTGACCTTGAGTAAAAGTCGACGCAACAGAACCGAACCGGCTTCCTTCGGACCTTTGGACTCAGTCCGTGGCGTTCTGCTGGATTTCTACTCCATTTTTCTCTCCAACCTTGTTTGTCTTCATTGAGGTTTCTGAGGTATTTCCATCACATAAGTCTGGCCTTTGACTAGGCCATAGCACCACCTTGGTTCTTCAGATGAAGCCGTTTGGATCAAGTCTTGGTGCTGCACCCTGGACCTGCCTGAAGTAGAACCGCCAATCCGAACCAAGAACCAAACTGCCGCCTCATCAGAGTGAAAACGGTCAGAGAGAATCCTACAGTAAAGCTGCCCTCATGTGGCCGACTGGAGGTACTGCATGTTGGAGGCAAGGGCAGTTTGAAGCTGCAGAGCCTCCCGAGCCGAACAGGGCAGATAAGAAGAACAGAAAATCTTAAGAGATATTAAAATGGATGTTTTGAAAATGTTTATTATATGAGAACTTTATTTTAATCATTTATAAAAACCCATTTTAGTTTCTTTCATATTGCTTTATTATAGAGCTGCTCGGATATTATTCATAGTAATAATTAACTTTATTAAAATCATAAATAATCAGCTGTTTTTATTTAGAAGAATACCAGAGAAAATATCTTCAGATTTCTGATTTAAGCCCAGCTGTTCTCCGCCTCCGGACCTCAGATTTACAGGAAAATACAGAACTGAGGCGGAAATCACCTCATCTGGTCAAATATATAAAAAACAAACCATTCAGATCCAGAACCTGATGGAACATCAAAGAACCTTCTCAGATTTTCTGAGTGTTTTAAGGAATTCCGGGTTTTCTGAAGGCTGACTGTCTTTATAAGAACCGACCACTAGAGGGCGACAAATGAACATCTTCACATCAGTGATGACCTCATAAATCAGGCTCATAAAAAATCTCTACAGTTTTAGGTCCATTCCTGCAAACTTTATAAAAATGTGTGAATCATTTCAATAAAACAGGCCAATCAATATAAAAGTAACACATTTACTCCAGAAATAGATTCATTTCCTCCAGTCTCCCCTGTGACATTATAGCAAAGAGTTATTTTCCATTTCAGTACAGAAGTGGCAAAATACTGATTTGAAGAAATGAAAAATATGACAAATAAAAAATAAAAGCATGAGGAAAAATCCCAAGTTCAGCCTGTTCCCTCTGTAATGCTTCAGGAAGCAGGTCTGCTAACCAAAAATAATATTTCACTTAAAAACCACAAAGCTTTTGTGCTTTTGGCACCAAAATGGCCGACAGCGGTTCTGGTTCGTCCAGAGGAAAACATCCCAGCAGCAGATTCAGCCCGACGTCAGAGGAATGACCAGAAACCCCAGAACCTCATCTCAGTTAAAGGTTAAAGGTCATGACCATGGACCAGTGTGACTGAAAGCCTCTTCTCTCTGTTTAAACAGAATGTAGGTAGTTTGAAGGCCGGATGACCGCCAACCCCTGGATGATTCCCTCTGGGTCATGAAAGGAAGAAGACTTTCTTCAGTTCAATCAGGACTGAAATCTGAACCTTTAGCCCCAGGAAGTGGAGAACCTGCAGGGAAACTCTGGGAAGGAAGCCTCCAGATCCAAGTAGAGATGGTAAAGATCTGGCTCTTTTATTAAATCAGGACCTCGAGGGCCAAAGTCCTGCAACGTGTAGGTTGTTTCCCACCAAGTAGTTTGGTGGATTCAGTTCGATTACAACTCTTTCTCTCTGCTCTGAGTCAAACCAACCTGTTCCCCTCCTGGCCTGTGGGGGCGCTGCACCAAGAGCCACTTAAGGAAACGACTAAAATCCTCTGAAGATGCTGAGAGCAACAGTTAGCATTCACACCTCACCAACCAGACCGGACTTTGACTAGACAAATGGACTGGAGTTGGATTAAAGCGGACTGAACAGGACTGCTGGGGATGAGTCTGTAGGTGCATCCCTGTTCCAGCAGGTTAATGACTCTCTGCCTCCTGAACACTTCGGTCCGTTTTCCTGTAGAACCCGTCCAGATCCCTCAGGTCTTCTGATCAAACCATTTAATTTGAATTTAAGTCATTTATCTTTTTTTTTTGCTCATTAACATTTATTACAGATATTTTAATGAATTGTAGATTTTTGATTAATTCGTTTTAACTTGTGTCGGATCCCAGGTTGGGTTTAGTTTGTCCGTGGGTTTATTTATTTATTTATTTCTTTATAATTTTTTGTTTTTGGGTCAGTCTTTCCTCAGACGTTTACTTACTGGTTTAGATTTTACTCTTCTCTGGTTCCTCTGTTATTCCACCACCATCGAATCGCTGCTAGTTTTTCTGAACTTTGTGTAACTTTTTCTTTTTGTTAAATGTTTTAGAAGTTGATCTTTTTTCTGATCACCTGGTTTTGGCTCTCACCTGTTAAAACTCATCATGACAGTTTGTTTATTCCTCATTTTGTTCTTTTTGATCTGAGGTTTAACACCTGGATCCGTTCTCTCCTGAGCTAACCGGACCTTTACCTGCTGCCTTCATGTTTGGCTCATGGGGGTTCATTAGTTCATTACCTCCTGCTGTGAAGCACGGCAGTGGAGGGTTGATGATATGGGCTTGTTTTACAGTCATTAAATAGACCTTCTGCCCTTAGAGCTGAAGCCTGGCCCAAACATTGGTCTAGTCAAAGCCCAGACCTCAGCCTGACTGAAAAGCGGCCCTTCAGGTTGGGTTTATCTTGTGTTCAGGATCACTTTCTGTTATTTTAGATCTGAACTGATGTTAGAACATTGATCCAAACCCAAACCACCATCTGGACTTCAGCAGAACCAACAGAACCAGAGGAGACACAGAGATGTTGATCAGTAGAGTTTTATTGGAGAGAACAGCGGCTGTTCAACGTCTCACGAGTATTCCTGGGATTCGGTGATGACCTCTCCGTTCTCTGACGTCTCCTTGGTGACGATCATCACCTTCCTGGTTGTCTTTGTAGACGAGGAGGAAGAGGAGCTGAGGAAGAGGAGGAAGGGTTAGACTAACCTGGACTGTCTGGTGTTGGAAGAGTTCACTGCCAAAACACAAAGTCCTACCGAGTATTTTTCTAGTTTCTAGTGCAAAACTTTTCAGGGAGATGTAGGAGTTTGTTTTAAGTAAATAATTCCTTAATATTGATGAAAAGGTTTTACATCCATTGGCTGATTATTTTACTTATAATGTGGGAAACGTCTTGTTACAAGTGAAACAATCAACCAATGGATCTAAAACTTTTTTCATCAATATTAAGAAATTATTTACTCCTGTATTTTGCTGAAAAGTTACTTGTAAGTTAGTTTTGTCTTATTTCATGAGTACAAAGATATTTGCATAAGAAACTAGACCAAAAACATTTGGTAAGATTTCTGCAGAGATGAGCTGGTTTCTCACCCGCCGACTCCCTCTCCGTCCAGCAGGCGGCGGTATTCTGCGATCTCCATCTCCAGTCGGGTCTTCATGTCCAGCAGCATCTGGTACTCCTGTCCCTGCCGCTCCAGGTCGGCCTTCAGCTGCATCAGCTGCTCCTCCAGAGACGACACCTGGTTCTGGAAGCCGCCCAGTATGTTGCTGTACCTGCTCTGCGTTTCCGCCAGTGTTGCCTCCAGAGATGCTTTCTGCAGGAGTGAGAGCGACGTTAGAGAGAGCACAGCAGCAGAAGAATAGTTGATCTGTCAGAGACTCACCATGCTGAGTTGCGACTGGAGCTCGATCTCCAGATTTTGCAGCGTCCGTTTGACATCTGAGATCTCAGAGCGAGACGTTTGGAGCGTTTCTGTGCTGACGGCGCTTTCTTTCTGAAGCTCCTCAGACTGGAAAACAGAAAACAAACGAAAATGCAGATGGAACTCTGCTGTCACCACTAATGTTTTTCTCTCTTGTATGTAAAAAAAGTTTTCCTTTTTTTTTCTTTTTCTTAATTTTAGGTGTTTAAACTTGAAGCGTTTAAACGCAGTTCCATTTGCCACCTCTAGATGGCGACATAAACGTCCCAAAAGTATAGCAGGAAGGTGTCACAACCTAATAAATGATTAAATGAATCTATTTTTAAGATGTCTTAAAATGGATTAAGTGTAGTAAAGATTTCATATTTTATATTATAAATTTTAAAAAGCAGTAAAATGATTCCATTGTGAGCCTCAGCCTGTGGGCGGGTAGGCTCACAATGCTACAAGGCTAACCCCCTAACCGCCTAATTATTATTCAATATAATTAGACATTTATTATCTTCATTTTTTCATTTAGTTATTTTATTATTTTTATCATTATTATATTATTATTTAAATCAGTAATATAATTATTTAGTAATTATATTACATAATTATACAATGAATATAATTATATAATGGCAGTAAGGAAATAATTATATTATAATGATATAATAAATATGAATAATAAATTATGTGATTAATCAATTAAATTAATTACTAATATAATTATTATATTACTGATTGAGTGTATATGCTTACATTTATGATGATTTTATTAATTATTAAATGCATTGATTAAATGTGTTATCATTCCCTTAATTTCACTCTTGATAACTACAGGTATTTGTTTATTTTATCTAAATTCTGATTGTTATAAATAATTTGACTTTCAAATTTTTCATTGTGGCCCTTATGGACCTCCGTAGAGGAACTGTTCCCTGGACTTCCTGTTTCCTGAACCGATGCTTCAGCCTCACCTTGGCCTGGAACCAGTTCTCCAGGTCTTTGCGGTTCTTGGTGGCGACGCCCTCGTAGTGTTCTCTGATTTCGGCCATCATGGCGGTCAGATCCGGCTGCTGCGCGGCTTCCACCTCCACGTTGACCTGCCCGCCCACCTGTGACCTCATGCTCTGCAGATCCTGCAGGAATGACATGATTTAGCCTGAAGCTTCGCTCCGCCTCGCAGCCGGACCGTCCGCTCGGCTCACCTCCTCGTGGTTCTTCTTCAGGTAGATCAGTTCCTCCCTCAGAGACTCGATCTGCATCTCCAGGTCGGACCTGGCCAGGGTCAGCTCGTCCAGGAGCCTCTTCAGCCCGGCGATGTCGGCCTCCACCGACTGCCGCATGGCCAGCTCGTTCTCGTACCTGCAGCAGAAACGGGGTTAGTAGCTGATCAGCAGTGAAGAGCCAAGTTTCCACCGTCAGGCTGCTGTTTGTGGCTCACTTAATCCTGAAGTCATCGGTGGCCAGCTTGGCGTTGTCGATGGAAAGGTGCAGAGACCCGTTAACCCGGGTGGCATCAATGATCTGAGAGGAGGACAGACGTGGTTTAAAACAGCTTTTCTGAGCCTGACTACTGGTGGAAACATGGAAATGAGAGTCTGATGATGCAGGTTAAGGTGAGGAGCGAGGCCTCGCGGGTTCTGGTGGTTCTGGGTGTGGTCGCTCCAGTTTCCTCCAGCAGGAAGAGGATCCTGCAGCGGGTGTGGCCCAGGCAGGCAGGATTTCAGGCTTTGTGTTCTTACAATGGAGCATCTACAGTTTCTCTGCCCTGACCTACAACCAGAACCAGAACCTGGACTCACCTGGCTCTGCAGGTCGCTGATGATGGTGTAGAACCTGGAGTAGTCCTGGCTCGCAGGTTGGGCCTTCTTGTCCAGGAACTCCCTGATCTTCTGCTCCAGCTCGGTGTTGGCCGCCTCCAGGCTGCGGACCTTCTGCAGGTAGGAGGCCAGCCGGTCGTTCAGGTTCTGCATGGCCGCCTTCTTGTTGTCGGAGATGTCCAGGGCGTCGGACAGGTTGAAGCCCCCGCCTGCGGCGAAGCCTGCGGCGAAGCCCGCACCTCCACCGGAGGCGAAGCCTGCGCCGCCTCCACCTGCAGCAAAGCCAGCACCTCCACCAGAGGCGAAGTTTCTGGAGGTGGTGCTGCTGGAGATCCGGACCCCGGAGCCGCCGGCGCCGCCGTAGACGCTGCCGGTCCTCATGGAGCCCAGGCGGCCCCCGCTGGAGTAGGAGGAGGAGCGGGTGGAGAAGATGGAGGCCATGCTGGAGGAGTTCTGCTGCTCTGGGTGGAGGAGAGGAGAATGCAGCGGCGGACGGGCTGAGCTGCCTTTATCTGCTGCAGGGGGAGGGGTTCAGGTAACTCCCCCCACCCACCGCAGCCGCAGGACGCTGACAAACTGCAGCAGGAATGCCAGGCATTTTATTCTGTTGGTCCATGAAATCAGCTACAGGGTGTGAGGGACGTCTTCCAGAACCAGAACCGGTTCTTATCAGACCCGGACCCCTCATCCTCACCCAGCATCATGTCCCGACCCGCCTGCTCTGCTGCTTTGGGCCCTGCAGGTCTGCACACATCCTCCCACTCACCTCTGTTCTCTTATTGTGCAACCAGACAATGAAACTTTGTTCACTCTGATGAAACTGAGCCTCTGGAACCGCCGCAGATCCAAACCTGAACCCGAACCTGAACCAGGTTCCTTCGTCACCGAGTAAAAACGCCTCATTTCCATATGAGTCACATGTTTCCCAGTCAAATATTTGGCTCCTTTCTTTGAAATGCAAATATTTGCAGGTTTCATCTCATCCTCATCTGTCATCAGAGGAATCAGCTGTAAAAAATTTCCTCTGGCTGTGAAACGGTAAAGTTCAATGTCATCACCATGCCCCCCCCACCGCCGTGCTTTACAGCTCAGGTTCCCACCAGAACCTCTGAGTCTGGACCACAGAAATCACCAGTCAACTTTAACTTCTCTCCTTCTGAGCAAAACAAAAATACATTTCAAGAGTTTTTCTGGTTTAGGAAACTCCTGAGAAACAGAAAACAGAAACTTAAACTAAACCCTGATTTATTCAGACTCTGGGACATTTACAGTCATGAAAAAGTTTGGGCACCCCTATTAATCTTAATCATTTTTATTTCTAAATATGTGGGTGTTTGCAGCAGATATTTCGGTTTGATATATCTAATAACTGATGGACACAGTAATATTTAGTATTGAAATGAGGTTTATTGTACTAACAGGAAATGTCCAATATGCATCAAAACAAACTTTGACAGGTGCAAAACTTTGGGTACCCTTATCATTTTATTGATTTAAATACTCCTAACTACTTTTCACTGACTTACTGAGCACAACATTGGTTTGGTAACAACATTAAGCTTTGAACTTCATAGCCAGGTGTAGCCCATCATGAGAAAAGGTATTTAATGTGGCCAAATGGAAGATGTTCTCCTATTTGAATCTCCTCTGATGAGAGGCATCATGGGCACCTCAAACAAAGATCGTTCAACATAGTTGTTTAGGGGAAGGATAGAAAAAGTTGTCTGAGATTTCAGCTGTGAGTTTCCACTGTGAGGAGCACAGTAAGGAAATGGAAGACCACTGGGACGGTTCTGGTTAAGCCCAGAAGTGACAGGCCAAGAACAATGTCAGAGAAGCAGAGAAGAAGAAGAATGGTGAGAACAGTCCAGGACAACCCACAGACCACCTCCAAAGACCTGCAGCATCATCTTGCTGCAGATGGTTTCACTGTTCAACAATTCAGCGCACTTTGCACAAGGAGAAGCTGTATGTGAGAGCGATGCGACAGAAGCCTTTTCTGCAAGCATGCCACAGCCGCTTGAGGTCTGCAAAAGCACATTTGGACGAGCCAGCTTCATTTTGGAATAAGGTGCAGAGAACTGATGAAACAAAGATTGGGTTGTTTGGTCATAAAAAAGGCCTTATGCATGGCGGCAAAACGCAGCATTCCAAGAAAAACCCTTGCTACCCACTGTAACATTTGGTGGAGGTTCCATGATGCTTTGGGCTGCGTGGCCAGTACCGGCACTGGGAATCTTGTTAAAGTTGAGGGTCGCATGGATTCCACTCAGTATCAGCAGATTCTTGAGAATAATCAAGAATCAGTTGCACAGTTGAAGTTATGCTGGGATATTTCAGCAGGACGATGATCCAAATCTACTCAGACATTCATGCAGAGGAACAATTACAATGTTCTGGATGGCCATCCCAGTCCAGACCTGAAGGTCATTGAGCGTCTGTGGGATGATTTGAAGGGGCTGTCCATGCTCGGCGGCCATCACACTTAACTGAACTGGAATTGTAAAGAGGAATGGTCAAAAATACCTTCATCAGGATCCAGGAACTCATTAAAAGCTACAGGAAGCGGCTAGACGCTGTTTGCAAAAGGAGGATCTACTAAATATTAATGCCACTTTTCTGTTGAGGTGCTGTTGAGAAAATAAATTTAAAATAAGCTAGTTTTAAAACTTAACATGTCTTGATTCAAATGGCCTAATTGTGGTTTTGAAATCAGTAACGTATTCTGGCCTATTGACCTTTATGTTACCTGTAGTTCCAGCAGATGGTTTGCTAGGATCGTTTGAACTGCCTTTTGTCTGTGTGGGAAACAATCAGGAGAAGTTCCAGCTTTTCACACTCATCTGTGAAAGGCCGTAAACACGGCAGGAGTTCCTGGCTTGAGAGAGAGTCAGAGATAGCTCCTGGTTGGATGAGCAAAGATACGCCTTATTTAAATAAATTAAAGATAAGAATACGCCTTTTACTATAAAACTTTCTACACAGAAGTAACAGATCAGATTTGCTCTTGCAATTCTCCAAAGATGTCTTTGCTTTTCTTTCTTTCTTTTCCATTTATGTCAGGTAAATGAATGTATCTTTCTGTTGTTCTGCAGTTTTGTTGTTAATTCATAAGTTGTTTCTTATTGGATTAAATTCTGTAATTCTGTGATGTCAACACGCATTGTTGTTTTCCTTGTGGCCACACGTGGCCCGCCGAGAGGACCTGGGATCCAGAGGAAGAGAGAGCCAACTTTTTTCCAAAGTTAACCTATTTTAGAAATTCTTCCTTAACAGTGCCCGTACTTTTGCACCTGTCACATTTTGTTTTAATGCAAACTGCACTTTTTTTTCAGTCCAATAAACCTCATTTCAATGCTGAAATGTTACTGTCCATAAGTTACTGGTTATCAAACTGGAATAGCTGCTGCAAACGTCCAAATATTTAGAGATAAAAATAAATAATAGGGGTGCCCAAACTTTTTACCTGAATTTACCAGTGGCACAATAACAAATAAATACAATTGGTTGATTTTTGCAGGTTAGCTAACCACTGTGATGCTGACCCAGAAGAAAAGGCTCATTTTTGTCCTGCTGTTGGTTTTGGTGTTCAGTGGCCCGATGCAGAGAATACAAACGTGCTAAATGTGATTTGGTGTTTTTGCTTTGGACCCTTTAAGGTCCAGGATGGTGACTGACTGAGCTGATGAACAGGAAGAACCAGCTTTGCTTAATCTGCAGGCGTCTGTGTTGACGTGTAAATAAACCTGATGATGATGGAAACTCCTGCGTGTCGGGTTCTGATCCAGAAAACAGACGGATGGATCATCCCGCCTTT
>NW_006801140.1:6261-8538 GCF_000485575.1 Poecilia formosa | reverse complement strand
AGGGGTGCCCAAACTTTTTCATGTGACTGTATATAAAATACATTTAACATGCAGTCGGAGCAACGAGCCCCTCCGATACCGAGCAGTAATTTAAAAACAGCCGAAGCAGCAACGCTTCAGCCCGATCCAAACCACAGGTAGTCAGTCAGATTAAGGTCCAAAACCTTCACTTTACAGCCATTTAAGTTTCACCGATCCACATGAAAAAACCCACAGAACAAATGGTACATATCACGTATTTCCCGAATACCGAAAATATGACTTCTACCTTTGCTGTTTCATAATTATAATCCACGTTAGAGTGAATTTTTCCCTTGGCTGCTATAATCTGTTCTTGCTTTACCCAACGTAATTTCTCTTTGTTTTCCTCTGAGATTCTGCTTAGAAAATGAGGTTATGAAGTTACATCCTCCCACTGCTTTTTGTTTTTAAAATGGTAAATTTAGGTTTGTTTGGACTTTTATAAACTAATGCGTCTTATATGCGTCATTTTTTGTATTACTGTTGGTGCAGATATTAAGGGAACACTGTGCTTTGCCTTAATTTCAGCTGCACACTTTCAAAAGAGTATTCAGATTTTAACATGCATTTCTAAGTAGTATTTTAGTTCACTCTTACTCAGTGACTTCAGTGTTGTTACACCTCTGAAACAGTTTTTGCAGTTTCTTTGTGATACCAGAACTATTTCACTTAAACATTTAATTTCCTGAGATATTGTCAATTTATTTTCAAGCAAACTCTCAAAACGAGCTGAGGATTTATTAGTTTTTTGTTTTTAATTTTTCAGGTTTGCATCGCAACACCTCATGTTTCTGAGCCATGATCGCTGTGCCGATTATCTTTCCATTGGATCCAAGCACCTGGACCAGCTGACGGCGTCCATCAGTCCACGGATCATCACAACGTGGACTAACTTTTTATTTACAGTAGTTGGTTTAACTATGATAACTGGAGCACCAAATATGCAAAAATCTACCTACAGACTTTGTTGTCTACCCTGACACTGCAGTCATCCTGGACGGGGCTGAGCCGCTCTTCCTCTCTCCTCTTCCTCTCTCCTCTTCCTCTCTTGACGAGTTTTCATTACCAGTAAAGGCAAACAAGTCTGATGTCTGATTAGCTGCTAGGAAGTATATTATATATTCACTGTTCATTTTATCCTGTTTGTACCTACAATAAAACTGAATCTCATTTGTAATACTCTACATTTTACAAACCTTTTTTCCCTTTTCTGTGTTTATATCAAGTATTTGCATGTTGATCAGGAATTCAAGTGAGATATTAAAATGCAACACATTTAGGTAATGCCAGCAAAGAAATGTGAATATTAAGCAATATGTAGTTAGTCGTATAATTTAATATACTGAATAAGGCTGGATGATGTGACTTACAAGATTTTTTTTCATACCAGATTTGATTTTAATCGATTCCTCCTGCCCTCAATTTCTATAATAAAATCACAGAAAATATTTTCAAAAAGTGCCTTTATTTCAACCATCTGTTCTGTGAGTTGTATGAGGGAGCATTACGCTCAGGATACAAGAAATTTTAATTACAAGAATGCAGTCATCGTTACAGCAGAATAAAGGTGCAATTTTATAACAATGTCTTAAAATTACAAGAAGATGTTTTAGACATTTTGTCAGTAATCAACAGGATGTACATTTCCACCTCACCTGACCAGGTAAGCATTAAGGTAAAAATAAAAAATAGAGCAAATACTGTAAACAAAATGGAAAAAGAGCAACTGATAGAAATACTTTCTATATAAAGAAAAGCAAAAAAGTTAACAGCAGGAGAAAAGTTGATGGCAACATTAGTTCAGCCGATCTCTCCCTCCAGGAAGCCACCAAACAGAACTCTGTCCAACTCCAACTATAATAAAGAAAAAGAAATTAAGAAAATGGAAAGTTAAAATAACAAATGATGGCAATTTAATAATTCAGATCTAATGCGTTCTGGAATCTATTATTGACATTTTACAAATTTCACAAATCAATTAGAAGGTTTCGCAAATGTTTTATTTATTCTGCTGTTAGTGCAGAATAATCTAGTTGGGTTTGAAAAGTCTAGGTTTTGTTTTTAAAGTACAACACATTTAAAAAGCTCAAGATAGTGACCTTTAGCTATTTTCCGAATTAGATGCTACATTCGGAAGCTAACTTCAGCTTCGACTGATAGCTTGGGCACAATATAGACAATCTATATATGTTTATATAGATATATATCTATATCTATCTATAAAGCATAGATATGTACATGGGCGTAGGTTTGGGT
>NW_006801140.1:2252-5111 GCF_000485575.1 Poecilia formosa | reverse complement strand
TGGTAGTGTTTATGATAAAAAAAAAAATAATAATAATAATAATTATGTGATCGGTATAAGGAGGAAAAAACCTGATCGGCACATCTCTAGTTTTGACACATCCAGCTTAAATCCTTTGTTGTTGTTGGAGCGTTTCAGGACGTCTGAATAATTATACAGGCATCATTAATAGTCCTAAAGCGACTGAGGAGCCACTGTTAACGTCCTGTTGCCTGTGGACCGGAACCATGTGGCAAAAAAATGCGGAAGTGTTAAAACGTTAGTCCGTGGCATATACCCCATTGGCCGTTTACATCCATGCTCTTATTTTGAACTCTTTCAGCCAGCAGTTCCTTTTCCTCTCCTCATTTTGAGCAAGTGGCCAAAAAACAAAAAAATCATCTTGAACTAACGACAGGGCAGCTAACGATACGCTGCTGAGGAACGCTGACAAACTCACAGCAATGATCTGACTTATTTATCCTTTCATAATAAAAAACAATGGAGCTTTAACTGTTATTCATTCACTTGTAGATGTCAGTTTCAAACTAAATATTTATTTCCAAATGTAGAGATACAAAAGTAGTTAGCTACATTTAGCTAATTGGTTTGAGCTTAAAGCTAAATATTTATAGCAAAATATTTAACAAAATATTTAGCTTCAGACTAAATGTTTAGATATCAAGCTAAATATTAAGTTTGGAGCTTAGTTTATAATTCAACAAATAACATATAAATAATAATATGAGCCCCTGTTTCTTCATGTTATAACAGGCTAACTAACGCAGTTCAGCGGTTTGTTCCAGACAGTTTCTAATCTGACCGGCTAAACCTGAGTTAGCAAAACTCAACGACTAAACAACAATCACTTCCTGGAGGCCAAGCCCTACAGGAAGCGGCGTATTATTGACCTTGATGTAATAAATTGAGACCGTTTCGCTAGCTCCTCATCTACAGTGGGACTCCGATTAAAAAGGTGACATGGAAGCAGAGCTCTTAATTTAGCAGAGTTTACTGGTTCTGTAATCTACAGAACCAGCTGTATGTTATCTGCAAAACAACAGCAAAATCATAGAGTAATTATACATATAATGTCTACGTCATATCTGACATTCAGTTCGCTAAATTAGCTTCTTATCAGTAACACTGATGAATTGCACTGCAAACATACAGTAAACAAGAGTCATGAGAAGCACTGCTGCAGGAATTACATGACTATAAACCACATATCAACACCATATGAAGCAGCACAAACTCACGTTTACAGTCACGCATACAAGGTTCCTTGCTTGCTGGGCTGCAATAAAGAAATGAAAACTGCAGAAACAGCACATGGTTAAGGACCCCAATAACAACTAGCTGTCCTAGCAGTTGCCTGACACAGTATCATCAGTCCAACTATGCGCTCTAGTTCTAGATTCAGAACACTTGACCTTGGAGGTGAAATGACACTTGGAGTGATTAGCTGCTGCTTTAGCATTAGCTTCTGCTAACTACTCAGTTGGTGATGGTGGACGTTTAGGTGAGAGCAGCTAACGTTTCCGGTGGCCTGATCGCTCCAATGTGTCTCTGCAGTTTGCGGCAAAGCGTCGCTCAACACGAAGAGCGGCACGAGGATCGTGGGCGGCCAGGACGCGGCGGCCGGGGCGTGGCCGTGGCAGGCCCGGCTGAGCATCCGGGGGGGGCTGTGTGGAGGATCCCTCATCAACAGCCAGTGGGTTCTCTCTGCCGCTCACTGCTTTGGGAGGTGAGGTCTGCTCATGTGACATCACTTCCTGTTCAGCACCAGGGACAGCAGCTGAACAAAAAGTTGTTTTTTTTTTAATTGAAAACTGTGGGACAAACAGAAACACTGGTTGTTAACCAGCCAACAACAGCAGATTTACAAAGAACCAGGCGGCCTTTAGACACTCGGAGGCTCCGATCCTGAACTGACAAGTTTTCTTGTTGGAGATGTTTTTGATATTTGAGTCATAAATGAGAAGTTCTTGGAGGAAGTATCCAGCGTTGGGTTCGGAGTTCGCCTATAAACCAAGTGTTGCCTGTTTCTTTCAGCACCAGCACGTCGGGCGTGACCGTTTCCCTCGGCCTTCAGAGTCTGACGTCCTCCGCTAACGTGGTGACCCGCAACGCGGGACGGATCATCGTCCATCCGGACTACAACTCCAACACAAACGACAACGATGTGGCCTTGGTGCAGCTGTCCGCCGCCGTGACCTTCACCGACTACGTCCAGCCTGTCTGCCTGGCCGCCGATGGCAGCGTCTTCCCGTCCGGACTGGACTGCTGGGTCACCGGCTGGGGGACCCTCAGCGAGGACGGCAGTAAGATTCACTTCCTGTCGCTTCGCTGAAGGCAACGATGATGCTAGGAACAGCCAGGCTTTGGAGCGGTGGCGCCCTCTGGGGGTCCTACACGGTTCCGCTCTCTCCCTGGTTCAACACACCTAGGTCAGATGACGGCTCGTTAGCAGGCCTCTGCTGAACTTTGACCTCCTAAAGGAAGTTCTGCCACCGGGGAGGGAAGTGATGCCCCGCTTTGGGGCATTAAGGTCTGAGCAGAGAAACAACGAACGGCTAGCCGGTCCAGGGAGCCAGCGGAGCGAAAACGTACAGCATTTAAATTCACCTGCTCGAGGTCAGAGATTAGGGCGATGCATGTGTCAGAGGTCAGGGGTCAATGTACTGCATGATTTATTCTCTCACATCAGTTGATTCTGTCAGTAACAGATTTTGTTCTTTAAAAAAATTTAAAATAAAAACTGAAAATTTATAACAGCTGAAAATCGCAGACAGAGAGAACAGATACAGGAAGTTACGTCCACTGAAACAGCAAGTGGTCCGTTTCGGCCACCCAGACAGGAAGTGGTCTGTTACGGCC
>NW_006801140.1:0-1769 GCF_000485575.1 Poecilia formosa | reverse complement strand
GAAACAGGAAGTGGTCTGTTACGGCCACCCAAACAGGAAGTGGTCTGTTACGGCCACCCAAACAGGAAGTGGTCTGTTACGGCCACCCAAACAGGAAGTTGTCTGTTATGGCCACCCAAACAGGAAGTTGTCTGTTATGGCCACTGAAACCTCTTGAACTTTTTCACAGTGGAGTGGAAAACCCGTTTTTTGTTCTGCTTTAGCCTCACATATCAGGTGGGATCCTGTTTACCTGTGCAGGTGTTTCCAGGTGGCCCATCTGCAGCTCAGTCTGTTCTCTGATGTTTCCTCGGAAAGCAGTCGAGAATTGCTGATCAGTTATGGATTTACTGATAAAATCAGAAAAAATCTGATCATTGATTGGTCTGTTGTCTCCCCCTGCAGGCACTGCTCAGACATTGCAGGAAGTGGACGTTCCCATCGTGTCCAACAGCAAATGCAGCGACTCCTACAGCGTGTTAACAAACAACATGCTCTGTGCCGGTCTATCCAGTGGAGGGAAGGACTCCTGCCAGGTGAGTCACCTGTTCTTCCCTCTAAGGGGTTAAAGGTCACGCTGGAAGCTTTCTGACCTGAAGTCGTTTTTGTGGCGCAGGGAGACTCCGGCGGACCTCTGGTCACCAAAAACGTGACGGTGTGGGTCCAGGCTGGCGTGGTGAGCTTTGGGCGGGGCTGCGCCCAGGCCGGCTTTCCGGGAGTTTACACCCGAGTTTCCAACTACCAGACCTGGATCAACAGCCAGGTGAGCGGCGAGCAGCCGGGATACGTCAGCTTCCAGGGCACCGCCGCCGCTGCTCGCCCGCTGGCCGCGTCGCTGCTGGCCGTCCCCATGCTCAGCCTCGCTCTGCTCATGTCCTGAGGTCCAGAACCGGAGCGGTGACGGCTTATTATTAACAAAACTGCTATAAACAGAAACAATTCTTTATTTATGGAAAATTCTTAACATTGAGAGTCATTAATGTCATAAAAATCACCAAAAATTTGTTTAAAATGTAGGGGGCTTATTTTGATTCTCATAAAATAAAATGAATGCAAACTTTTCATCTAAACTTTTAAACCCCAATTTAATCTTTAAAGAATTAATTTAAATATTTGTATAGGTTAGGGTAACCTTCACCATAGTGACGAAAGTATTCATAATAAAGTTTTAAATATAATTAAAAACAATAAGAAGCTTTAACTCCTTCCTGTCCTGATCATCAGAACTGAGATTAAAATTAGATTTTATTAAATCTTTACGGTTTACATGATAATAAAGTGTTGAATTTAATTATTTTCTGTTTCTTGGCTCCAAACTCAGTCAGAAAATGGTTTAATTGTTTTGCTGTTGAATGGTTTGCACAAATTTTACATGATGTAACTGATGAAGTTTTTATTTCTGATTATTTTTGTTTGTAAACCTTTACTGTGATTTATTATTAAATGAGGAAGTTTTCATGTTTGTGTCTTGATAAAAATTCTCAGGGTTCAGCTTTTCTCTGGTACTATATGAAGTAAATTAATCAAATTAATCTAAGTATTTTTCTATTGGACTTTCCGGGTGCCAAGTTCTTAATAAAGGAAACAAATTGTCCCTTTGTTTTTTGTGTTTGGGTTGTTTCTTTAACCTTTTTGTTCTGTGCGTGTTGCCGTACTGCAGCTTCGAGCTAGCGCGGCGCTCCAACCATAGACCCTCATGGACCCATAGACATATTATAAGGATAGACCCTCATGCACCGCTCTCGCCTATTGTCGCTGACGAGATTTAGGGCGGCCATCTTGGAGCGGTA
>NW_006801139.1:40945-48958 GCF_000485575.1 Poecilia formosa | reverse complement strand
CAGATCCACGAACCGATCCAGATCCACGAACCGATCCAGATCCACGAACCGATTCAGATCCACGAACCGATCCAGATCCACGAACCAATCCAGATCCACGAACCGATCCAGATCCACGAACCGATCCAGATCCACGAACCGATCCAGATCCATTTAACCCGACAGTGATCTTAGGGGATCCTGACAGGGATCCCCTAAGATCACTGTGACCCCACCGCGGCCTGGTGGGGTCACATTGACTTAGGGGTTTGGATCCCAAACACACATCTCATCTTGGTTTGGACCTGGCAGGTATGCCAGAAGCCTGACATGAAGCCAGGTCAAGGCCAGGATGGCTTCAGGACTTCTGCTTCAGTGTCACAGTGTTTGTTGAGCTCAACTTCCTGTGGTCTTAAAACTCTCGGATCGACTCTTCTGGTCTCACCTCCAAACAGGGTGCCCTTCCATGTACGGCCCGCGATGAGCTGAATGGGTCGGGCGGCAAAATCATGCAGATCTGTCCAGCCGACGAGGACGCTGACACCCCAACCTTTCACACAAGACTCCAGGGCACTGCGCTGCACAGAGGAGCAGAGCACGTCAGACACCTGGGTTTATTTTCTAAGCTTGTACCAGATGGTCCTCACCATGACTGCAACATTTCCAACACACTCCAGGGAGTAGTCCACTCCTCCATCAGTCATCTCAGCCAGCACCTGGTTGATGGGTCTGCTGTGATCTTTGGGGTTCACAAACTCAGTGGCACCAAACACTTTGGCTTTCTCAAACTTCTCCGGGTTGATGTCAACAGCGATGATCCTTTTGGCTCCTGCAAACTTACAGCCCATGACTGCAGCCAGGCCCACAGCTCCCAGACCGAACACGGCGCAGGTGGAACCCGCTTCCACCTGCAGGACGACATGCTCACATTAGCTTACTGCATAGGGCCTCGATGTCCACATGGTGCCAAGAAAGACTTTCAGGTTCGACCTTAGCAGTGTTGACTGCTGCGCCGAACCCGGTGCAGACCCCGCAGCCAAGGAGGCAGACTTTATCCAGAGGGGCAGCCGGGTCGATCTTAGCCACTGCTATCTGGTTAAGAACCGTGTACTCAGAGAAGGTGCTGGTCCCCAAAAACTGCAGCAGCTTCTTCCCCTTGCAGCTCAGTCTGGTTTCTTCTAAAGCCATCACATCATAGCGGTCAGCGGCCCTGAGAACAAAAGTCACTGTCTGGCTTTAAACTGTAAAAATATTGAAGATCTGATGAATTCATGAATGAAGAGATCAACCTACCATCCTTTGACACACTGGTTGGTCTTTGGGCTTTTACAAAAGCGACACTCTCGACACTGGGAGATGAACAGAGGAATAACCTTGTCCCCTGAATATTAAAGAAGTCATTTAAAACATTATAATGTAGGACGAAGATGAAATGATGTGACACTTTCTTTGGGCCTGTCTCAGCACCATCAGTCAGGATCAGAGGGGAAACTCTAATTGCTTCAGGCCGTTGAAGTTTGCCCCTTTAATGTTTGAACTTTGTGAGGAACGTTACGGTTTAATGTTTCCAGCTTTTTATTTTATTGGTTTCTGAGGGGAAACTGCAGTGAGAACATGAACTGATCCAGGTTCAAGGTTTTATTTTATTTTTGACTAAATGCTAACAGTGGAGTTGGTCAAGTCAAGGTGCTCAGGTTGTGTGGGGGCAGCATCACCCTTCCACCACCGTGCTTCACAGCGGGTACAGATCTGCTGCGTCTGGCTTCCCCCACCTTGGTCTCTACTCCAGTCTCATCTGTCCAGAGGACATTGTCCCAGAAGTCTTGTCCTTCTCCCAGATTTGGGTTTCCAGACTTGCGTCCTGCTGCCGTCTCGTTTCCAGAAAGGGTTTTTCCAGGTGGCATTGACACACAGCGCCAGGAGCAGCAAACAGCTCTGAGTTGGGTTTGACTCACCTGGCTGAAATTCAGTGACGCCGGGCCCAACGCTCTCCACTATGCCAGCTCCCTCATGTCCGAGAACCACCGGGAAGCCATCTTTGTGCATTCCCTCAAACAGGTGGTACAGATCTGTGTGGCAGACGCCTGTGGCCACGATCTGCAAACGGGGAAATCACTCAGCTTAATTCATCACTGAATCTGACTATATTTGCTGTTTGGTGAAGTTGTTAGCCATGCTAACGTCGGATCTAAGCAGCTGATGAAGGGACGATGTTCCAGCTGTACACATGGCGCCACATGGTTTCTATGGATCTGACCAGTATGGTGACACCAGCCCCTAACTGGGATCTTATCTGGGACAAGAACATGAGCGACTCCAGGTGGGCCATTCACATGAGGCGTGAACGTATGAAAATCATGACACATCTATAACCCAGCTGAGGCCCCAAGTCGACCCGCTTTGTTCTATGGAAGTGATTATGGGATGCCATCAGTTTGTAGATGTGAAACATTCAGGTTTTCTTTCTTCTTCAAATGGAAAGTTTCCAGGTGGGGGCTGGTGTTTCTCAGCAGCAGGAGCTGATAAAAACTGGGCTTTTGTCCAGCAGTAGCTGCTGCAGAGCAGCGGCCAGAGAGGTGGAGGGCCCTGGACAGACCAACCACTTATGGTCAAACTAGGACTTAGAAATTAATGACTTCTTTCTCTCATGACAGGCTAAATAACCCGAATTATTGCTGTTAATTTTTGACGGTTTAACTTCTCAATTCCAGTCTTCAGGCCCCTGCTCTGCATGTTTTAGATGTGCCTCTATTCCAGAACTGCTGATTCAAATGATTGCATGACCTTCAAGTACTGCAGAGGCCTGTTAATCACCAAAATATTGAATCCAGGTGTGTGGCAGAAGGGAAACATCTAAAACATGCAGGGCAGGGGGGCGTGAGGACCGGAATTGAGAAACACTGGGTTAACTGTGAGCAAACGGCACCGACAGGCTCTCTGCTGACCATCAACCTGACTGTCATGTGACTGGACTGAGGGAGGACAACCACCTGCAGAAAGAGCCCAAACTGGGATGTGAAGGTGTGGGTCACGTTTGTGGCCGGCTCACCTTGATGCGGACCTCGTTGGCCTGAGGAGGTGCCACCTCTATCTCCTCGATGACCAGGGGCTTGTTGGGCTCCCAGGCCACCGCCGCCTTGCACCTGATGACCTAAAGCAGGACGGACATCAGCTGGAATTGCTGCTTCTGCTCTTAAATTGTGTCTCAGGAAGGTTCCTGACAAACTGGAACCCAAAGGCTTTCCGGTTAAATTTCAAGAGTCTCTGTTGAGTTTGAGCAGTTCATGTTTAAATCTCACTTTCAGGGGAGAATAAAACCATTTCTGAGAAAAGCAGAAATGAGACAGCTGATCAAAGTTCATGTTTTCCATGGCAAACACCTTCCCTTTAAGACAGTTTAGTTACATTTTATTCCATCATCAGAGTAAAACCCAGAGAAAATGACTATTTTCCTTGTGGATTTTTGTTTAAACATCCCAGATGACATTTTTCCTACTTTTCCCCCTTCGGCCCCTTTCTGGCCTCTGGCTGCTTAACGCCTGCCAATTTCTGCAGTTGCATAAAACTGTCAGGATAATTTGAAACCAAGTCAAAAATCCTCAAACCACAGATGAGTTTCATTGTTTTCTTTTCTCAGCAAATCAGGAAAAATGTTAAAATGTTAAATGTTAAAACCTTCAGCAGTTTTATGGAGATTTGTCGACTTTGGTCGCCGATCCCGATTTTGCTTTAATGCAAACCATAAGTTTAACCAACACATGAAACAACTGCAGATGCATGTAGAGGTGCTGTGGAAGTGAAAAGTTAACCTACCTTACCAGCTGTAGCCATTTCTACAGAGTGAAACAGCCAGGAGGTTTGGACCTGCTGCTGGGGGAACAAACAAAGTTTGGTTGAAATCCTGCAGCTGAAGCTGAAGTTATGCAACTGTGCAGACGGGGGGAGGTTCCCTGGACGGCTGTCAACGTATTGAATCTTTAATCCACCACTTATATAAAAGATAAGAGAAATAAAGCATCATGTATCATTTTGGCACAAATGTGCTGCCTCCCAACTGCTTCTCTTTCCACCTGTTCACCTTTAACCCACATCACTTTTACTATGGAAATAAAGGGTTTGAAACTATTGCCCGTTTGATCCAGACTGATTAGAATCTCTTCCTACTTTAGCCTGAAATTTTCCTGATTTTAACACAAAAAATACTGACTTTGTTTCCATCCAATTGTCCAGTAGATCACCTTCAGTTTTCTGCATATTTCCCCATTTATGTTTATATGTTTCTCATCAGATGTGGACAGTGGAGCAGTGATCTGGACTGCTGCCTTGCAGCAACAAGGTTCTGGGTTCAAATCCCAGCCTGGAGTCTGTGAAGGGTTAGCGTTAGCACGGCTTCCTCCCACAGTCCACAAACACGACTGTTAGGTTAGTTAGCTGCTGGAAACGTCCTGTAGGAATGAACGGCTGCCTGGTTGGCCGTCCTGTGACGGACTCCAGTCCAACGCAGACTGGCAACACGAGGCATTCAGATGAAGTCTAGAAAGTTTATGGTCAGTTAAAGTATTTCTGATTTTTCAATCGTCATCTTTGAGTAGACGAGGACGTCCAGTTGCAGTTCTTGGTGTACTTACAGTTAATCTGTCAAACATCTCATGAAACTGTTTCCACTGTTGTTACAGATCAACGTTGAGAATATTGCAGTTGTAATAAAAAGGCTGCAGGCATCTCCAGATGTGTATTGTTTTAATGATGTGCTGGTTGGACTGGAACAGTGGCAGCTCACATATGAACAGTTAGTGACTCTGGTGGAGATGATGAAATGCAAGGCGGTCAACAGAAACACGTCCAGCGCTCACGACTTCTGGTGAAGAAATAAACATGCTCAACATTTTCCAAATCTGCAAAACAATGACTTCAAGGCACTAAAGTCCATCAGAGAACATCTGGATCAGAACCGAGACAGAGGAAACCAGAAGCAGGAAATCAGCACAAACACCAGAGGCCAACAGTCCAGCACAGGGGTGGAGGAATGATGGTTTGGGCTCGTTTGACGGCAGCTTGCCGTCGCCTCGGCCCGTCCGCATCGCCTTCAGCGTTTCTCTGAGGCTGCAGGACATTAAGGGCAGGAAAGAATCCGTCCAACTGGACAAACATGTCAAAATCTGGAACATAAAAGATACCTGAAATACAACATCCTGCTCAACTCTGCCCCCAAGTGGCCCTTTGTGGTCCTGCGTCCTCTAAAATCATAATCTGACAATGTTCTGCTCTAGGCGTCTGAAACTGTTTTATAATCTGGGAAAGGCCAGATCAGCTTGCTGGGATGTAGTGTGTAAACTCCAAAAACTGAAACTTTGCTTTTCAGCAGCAGGTTCTGATCTGATGCTGTTTTTAATGAAACAAGTATCTTCATCCTTCAAAAGCTCAGCACCCAGATGTTGAAGGATGTGACTTTAGACCAACCAGATGACAGGAGATATGAACACGTCATTCATTGTGCAAAACAAAGCAACAGGAAACTATTTTGTTGGTCAAAAACATCATATTTTAGAGACAGATGAAAAAGCTCAGCTGGAAAACATCCAGAAGTGTCAGCTGAAGACAGACCATCAGTCGTGGTTAAATGATAACATCATTGGTTTCTGTAACGTGAAGCGACGCCTGCCTCACAGAGTCTCATAAAAACACAGAGTGAGAAGAAGAGGCGCTTCTTTCAAGCTTGCTGCAGCTTTAAGGCGAAGTGCAGTTAGAGGCCAGGATGTGTGGCTGGGGGTTGATCGTGAGCAGGGACTTGTGCAACATCTCCATCCTCATGGAAGACTTGTGATGCATCTTGACCTGTGACCTCGTGTTAGTCATCGATGTCCTCGTAGACGCCGTCATCGAAGGGTCGCGCCCCAGACGGCTGGATCCTGTGACGCGAATACTTGAGCTGAAGAAGGTCACCGACCTCGCTGATGGCACTCAGCGCCTGTGGAGACATTTATGACCAAACGTTTCAGCTTTTAGCCCGAAGCAGCGAAGCAACAAACTTAGAAACATGCTGCGATGACGGCAGGCAGGAAATGGAACCGTCTTCAACACCTCAGCATCAGCTGCTGTTCTTCAGTCCGAGACTAACATTTTAATTTTCTTTGGTTCAACACAAATATTGAAATAGTCTGGATTAACCGTCATTTCCTCAGGGCGTCGTCACACAGGAACCAACAGGAAGCTACGGTCAGAGTTTCCCTCTCTGGATCTGAGCAGGAAAACCTTCAGATGCGTCGCCGTGTTTTCCCAGTCAGACTGAACTTCACCAGAAAGAACCTCTCGTTCACACGACCCGCATCCTGTGGCTCGGCAGTCGGGCCAAAGTTCACACTATTGCATAACCAGTGGAGGACGCTTTCTTGTTGCAGAAGAAGCCAGCACTGTCCTTCCACTTAACTTTCCACAGCTCTCTGAGTAGCGAACCTCTTTAGCAATGACTTCCAGGCCAAACCAGAACATTCCTGTTAGGTCTGGTCTGATCCTTCACTTTAACTTTCTTTGGCAACAGGAAAAGGTCCAACCAGCATGAAGATAAAACTCATCCCACAATCAGCCAAAACAATAAAGAGATAAAACGTCGAGCCCTCCCACCGTCTGCAGCCGACCTCTCCAGGTGAAGGTCAACATGTCTGCGGTCAGCAGAAGCATAAGGATAAACGGATCCAGGGTCACGAATCCGTGTGGATCAAGAAAACCAAGAGCTCAGCAGAGGAAGACGAAGCCGCTCTTCCTCTTCACCTCGTTTTGCTCTGCTGTTTTCACAAGGGAAGAAGAATCGGGTTTGACATCGGTTTACATGTTCCGGCTTTTCTGATCCATCTGAACACATCGACCGGATCCTGACTGAACCTGTGTGAGGCCTCCGCATCAGAAGTGAGGGCAACCTGGACTCTGTGGAAGCTGAAGTTTTAAATTCAGCAGGAATGAGGATTTGCTCAGAACCTGAACTATTTGGAGGAATGGATCGAACCGCCTGCTGCAGCAGCTTCTCACCTGCTGCAGCAGCTTCTCACCTGCTGCAGCAGCTTCTCACCTGCTGCAGCAGCTTCTCACCTGCTGCAGCAGCTTCTCACCTGGTCCAGCAGCTCCCTGGAATGAGCGGCCGAGATGCAGAAGCGCGCCCGCGACTCGATGATGGGCGTGGCCGGGAAGCCCACCACCACCACGCCGATGTTTCTGCTCAGCATCTCGCGGCCGAACGCTCTGACGGGACACACAGGAGGGAAACGTCAGCGGCCGGCGGCCTGAGGTCAAAGGTCAGCAGCTGCAGCCTCACCCTATCTTGGCGGGCATGTAGAGCATCATGGGAACGACGGGCGAGTCGTCGTTCCCGTAGATGATGAAGCCCATTTCCCGAAGTCTCCGTCGGAAGTAGCAGGTGTTCTCAGCCAGCTGCCGGATCCGGTCAGAACCTGGACCAGAACAGACAAGAGCAGCTTACAGTGTGCAGAAAGAAAACACACCCTGGTCATTTCCTTAACAGAGACGTCTGGTAGAAAGTAAGTACACCCTGTGACTCCCTTCACCTTGCTGGTCCAGTTGGTTCTGTTCATGCAGGTTCCTGGTCAAAGGTCAGAGCACATCGGACCAATGTCACTTAAATCACTTCTTACGACTCACTTCTTTGGCCTGACCTTTGACCCCATGGGAAATGCTGATCTTAGTTTTGGGTTATTTTATTTTCATATTCTGTCGTTGTGTCTTTATTTGTAAAAAAAAAATAAAAATTAAGCTAAAAGTCCAAAAAAATGTTACCAGTGAAAAAGTGTCAGATTGTCACGGTGAGAGCCGGACCGGTCATTCAGAGCCGGATTTCAATGCATGTCATTCACATACATCTGCAAAAAGTGGCCAAGCATCACTAAACTTTTCTTCAAAAGTCACCAGATCCGTCGCTCGATGTTCGAAACAAAAACGTTGCCAGAATAGCTGCTAACTAAAGCGACAAAGTGGAAACATTAGAAACAAAGTCTTCCTGACCACAGCGCCGCCCAGCACTCATCC
>NW_006801139.1:9231-11828 GCF_000485575.1 Poecilia formosa | reverse complement strand
ATTTTTACCATCTGATTTATTCATTTGTAAATGTCACAGTTACAAACTAACCATTGAGTGCCAAATTAAATAGTTACTTTCCAAACTAAATATTTAGCTTGGGCATACATATTTTGCTTGTTAACTAAATATTAACCTTTCTAAGTAAGTATTTAGTTAGCCTCCTAAATAGCTAGCAAGCTAAATATTTAGCTTAACAAATATTAAATTTCAAAAATACATTTTTAGGTTTAAACTAAATATTCTGCTTGTTCATAAAAATATTTAATTAAGAACTATTTATTTAGGTAAGTTAAATATTTAGTTCATGAACTTAATATTTAGCTATCTACTTAAAGACTTGATTTGCAAGCTACATATTTAGTTTGTGAATGAAATATCTAATTTGGAACTATGAGATTTTTGTATGAATAGCCTAATAAAAATATGTTTTTTCCCTCTATGACAGGCTAACTAAATCAAAGTATTATTGGTAAATGTTTTACAGTGTAAGTATACAAACAGTCCCACACACATCTCTCTTACATTCACAGTGAAACTGCATGTAGGTTTTGCCTGTTCATTGGCCAATACAGCCATTGTCCAGGCTGATCCTGCCAACAACGCCAAGATGGGTTAAGTCATCATGTATGATCCAGTTACTTACTGTTGCCAATAAGCATGATGATGTGCTGCTGTCCATCCAGAGAGGTTACTTTGTCAACAACGATTCTGGAGAACTGGGCTGTAGACCGGACCAGCAGGGGCCTCCCAGTGATCGGGGTCACCGCTTTCTCCATCAGGGGGTGCTTCCTCACAAACAGCAGGGTTACGTCTGGGAGGTCCTTAGAGGTTCTCACACCTTTGGCTCGCATTTCATCATTAATACACTGATAATACAGATCAGAGATCACATGAGGTGGATCATTTCTTTACTACCATCTTAGTTTGGGTTTCATGCTTACCGAACCAGGGTACGGGCTAAACACTGTTCCTGTGTACCTCGTCCAGCTGCCAGAATCAGTAAAGGTCATAAAGTTCCCTCTGAAAACTTGCTGGATGTCTGACACCTTGTAGGCGCAGACAGCAGATTGACTGCAGGAACTGGACGGCTTCCTGCAAATTAAGTCCTGTTACGACCAGGTCCAATAAAACATTAACTTGTAGCACTGGGGCGACTACCACATCAGAACAAAGTATGTCAGTGCTTACCCAGTTCACACAGAAACCTACCCTGAACTCTAGAGATCTCCCATCATCTACTCCGTTCCACCCCTCACTTACAGGTGTGGTATGCATGAGCTAAAACAGATTGTTCCCAAGTGGGAAATATTTAAAACAGCAGCCAATCTTCCTGTTTGGCTGCTGAATTTGCAGGATGTCCTAACAAATACATATAAAGGTCTGAATTTGTAATATCCAGACACACACCATGCAACGCACCATGCAGCCCTCCTGCTAAACTTTATGGTGAAGAGAAGAAAATGCAGTTTTCAACTTTATCAGCATTCTCTCTGAAGCTAAACACAGGCCAGAGATTTACAAGGAAGAATCCCTACAACTGACATTGAATCTAACACTTAATATGTAACTTTGGTAAGAAGTACAATGCTATATGACGCATTACCAAACTGGGGATCCACTATATAACAAAGTAATATGAAGCCAAATGTGAGTCGATATGTTCAACATCTGAAGAGTGGATCAAACTGAGACATTAACAGAACATTGATCCCAAACACAGCAGTCAAACTGCAACAGAAATGCTGAGAAAAAAGAATCAGCATGAAAAACTGGATGCTGCTTCTCCATGTTTGGTTCTGGTTCTATATGCTGTGCGGACCAGACCAGGTCTGGGAGATTGATACGACAATATCAAGTTTTTAACATATTTTAGTGCTAAGCCATTCAGTGATTTATAAAATAGCAACAGTATTTTGAAGTCTGTTCCCTGAGCTACAGGGAGCCGTTGTAGGACTTTAAAACTGGTGTTATGTGCTCCATTTTCCTGGTTTCAGTGAGAACGCCAGCAGCAGCGTTCTGGATCAGCTGCAGCTGGAGGATACTTTTTTTTAGACAGACTTCTGAAGATGCTGTTGAAGTAATCGATGCCACTAAAGACAAATGCATGAATGAGTTTCAGTCGAACTTACTGGAAAATTAGCCCTTAAATCCTGGAAATATTCTTCAGGTGATAGAAGGGCAACTTTGTAACTGTCTTTATGTGACTCTGAAGGTTCAGGTCAGAGTCCATCATTATACCAAGATTTCATCCTGATCTCTGATTTTCATTCATCAGTTAAGCTGCCTGCTGACTCTAGATCGTTCCTCATTATATCCAAAGATAATAACTTCAGGTTTGTTTCAGTCTGCTTTGCAGGGAACTTATGATGTAAAATTTACCTTTTGCATGTTTTTGCATTTCAACTCGAGTTTATGCTGCTTCTGGAAACATTTCAACTGCAAAGAAGCCATCCAGATTTCTTCTGGCAAAAAGTTAATGTTTTTGGATTCATGGAAAATGAACCGTTTCAACAACCTACGTACTGAAAATCTGACACTTACGGGATCAAGGTGAATGTTGCGTAGAAGATGCTGTCAGTCACGTTGTTTTCATC
>NW_006801139.1:0-8812 GCF_000485575.1 Poecilia formosa | reverse complement strand
AACGTGTCTCCTGTTGCAAACAGAGGAAAGGTTTCACGATTCCTGAAGCAAATCATTACAAAAATATTCCTTCAGTATGAGTGGGATCCACTGAAATCACAAATCTTGTTCTGGATAGAGTGAGCCATGTTTAAGTAGAGCTTCAAAATGTGAGCAAGAGGCAAAAGGAATTAAACTGAAACAGGCTGATTATCGGATGATTAAAGTCTAAAACCCTAAAAGCGAAAACCTTTGCATAAATCCAGCATTATGCTGTCATGACCTCCTGAAGACAAAAGACTTCCTGTCTTGGCGAACAAGGAGTCTCCATCACTGGAGAAGTTGGACACAGTAAGGCTGTTTTCCCACCCGATAGCCTGGTAAACTCGGTTGGACTGCAGACCAAAATTGCCACATTTTTTATGACCATCAGCTGATGCGACTAATTTTCACACCGAACTGTCAAACAAACCAAACTTTTGAGCAACCTAGTGATGAGCATCAATATTAGTTGGCAGAGATTTCCTCTCTGATTCTCACCTTTCTGCTACCGTATTTAAGCATGAGGATAAAAATCGTTGTACCAACCATTCATCATGGAGGCAAAGTTTTGGTTGGGGTCAAAGGGAACTTTCCCCCTGCCACTCTGGAAACTGTCTTCCATAGTCACATTTCCTTCTTCAAACATCTGAAAAAATATTCAATATTTATAATAATTTAGAAATTATACTTTTAATTCCTCCTACACAGCAAATGCCCAGCCGATGGTTCTGGAACTACAGGACAACGACTCCAGCCTTAGGTATGGGAGGAACGTACCAGGTGTGTGCAGGTAGGTTCGAATGCCTTGGTTCCACAAACCAGAATTCTGCCATCATTCAGAGTGTGCATCATTATGATGTAGTTGTCACATTCCTGTTAGAAGAACAGCTATTTCTACAGACTATTTTAAGGTAAGGGAGAACATATGACATTTCCTTATTTTAATGTGCTGTAGTGTACCTCGATGCTCTTGCCTTTCACCTTACACTGGGCTTTTTCTTTAGAGGTCACCGTCCAGTTAATCTGACAGAAAACAAACCA
This sequence comes from Poecilia formosa, assembly GCF_000485575.1. Classification (NCBI taxonomy): domain Eukaryota; kingdom Metazoa; phylum Chordata; class Actinopteri; order Cyprinodontiformes; family Poeciliidae; genus Poecilia; species Poecilia formosa. Next base: position 7,750 of record NW_006801139.1, on the reverse strand, counting down.
GGAAGTCAACATGTTTATCGGGATATGTTTGTGAAATTCCTTTATGAACTTTGAATATAAAAAGAGGAATATCTGTTACACTTTATTTGACGGGGTGTGAATAAGAATGACATGACACTGTCACAAACATAACACCTGTCATGAACGTGAGTAAGTCTTGTCTTGTCATAAAGTGTCACTCGGTAAATCATGACATTTTTAATACAAAGTTGACATTATTCAAAATGTCTTCCTTATGACAACTTGACATTAACCAAGAAATTGTCATCTGTCATAATTTTGTTTTAAAAGTATTACATATTAAATTTTAAAAATTATGTAGCTTTATCTGGTAATATTGTATTGCTATGCCATTTTGTTTAGATCAATTAGTCTTAAAAATTTCTAATTGATCTAATTGATCTGAAGTTTTACAGCAAGATGTCTGCAACGAACTTACGAACTTTGCATTTGAAACATTAAGGCTGTTTAAAGTGTTGCAATACACCATCTCCACCAGTGAGAGGCAGCAGTGCACAAACAGGCGAGCAGAGTGTTGGTGAAGAAGAAATCTTCTATACTGTGGGGCCCATAGACATGAATACGTAGACGCCTAATGGAGCGGGTCGGCCCGTTGCTGTGATACCTCACAGCGTCCGCCATATTGAATGTGGAATATGTGCCAGTAAGCTAAAAGAAGTGAATGGACCGAACTTCACAAAGTGCCGTTCTACAAAGTATTTTAAATTAATCCCTGTCATTGACACATTTTCTCACAACACTAATATATTTGGCAATCAAAGAAATGACTAAAGAGAGTTTCTAACTTTTGATGTGATTATTTAATTGTTTTGGGGCATTTCTGAATAAAGAGCACAATGTTTTATTTGATATAAATTATTCTGACAAGTTTAGTGCAAATAGGATGAGTCATGTATGATTTAGAGACAACCGTATGCAAACAGCGAGGGATTAGAATTTGCCATTCAGCCATGCCCAAATGCTGCTGCCAGCAGACTGTGTTGAAAGAAGGATTTACCATCAAGTTGTTCTATTTCTATTTAACACAGGTTGAAATCTGCATGAACCACAGAGTAAAAGAAAAAAAATTGTAGGAAAACAGGTCAAAAGGGGGCGGGGCTAAGGTGATGTCAGTAAATGGTCATGTGAGTGTGATGAGCTCTGGTCTGTGATGTTGCAAATGAAGTTTGATGCAACTGGGAGTGTATGGGTGCATTCACACTGCAGCCTGAAGTGACCCAATTCCGATTATTTTGACGTAATGCAACCTGTATCCGATCTGTTCATGGCAGTGTGAACAGCACAAGTCCGATTCTTTTTTGAATGTGACCCATATCCGACACGTATCCGATTCCAATGCAACCTAACGTTCAGGTCGCATTCATGCGACCTGAACGTCACTGATTCTCAACAAATCTCACTATTCTGTGGCCTGATACGCGCAAGCGGGAAGAAAAACAACAACCATGATGGACAATATGAGGATTAAGTTGTTAATATGCTGCTCCGGCCGGACAACAACTTCAAATAAGTAAGCTAAGCTCCACCGTTAGCCTCCATGTTTACTTCTGCAATTGTGCCCTCTACTGCGCACGGGGGACACTTTCAGGTCATCTGCCCGTTCACACTGCAGAACGCATACAGGTCGCATTTACTGGCAGTGTGAACAGCCCCAGCAGAAAAATCGGAATTGCCAAAAAATCGGAATTGGGTCACTTCAGACTGCAGTGTGAATGCATCCTATATGGGGAAGTTATTCCACCTTGATGTTTGATGGCGAATGGTCAGATTTGAGGCTTGGCCACGCCCCCATGCTTTGATGTAGAAAATATCCTTTGATAACTTTTGACCTTCAGTGCTTTAAGACTGTGCTGACTGACTTCATTAGGTCTAGTGAATAAGAGATGGAGCTTTCCAAGAAAAAAGAGTCACTTGTTGTTCTGAGGGGCGGGGCTTAGATGACGTCAGACTATAATGACATAGTATCGTCATGCATCGAATCAGGATCACTTACGCCAAGTTGAAAGTTATAGTGTTTCGTTTGCTTTGGCAAATACGCCAAGTTTGCTGCTCGGCCATGCCCCCTGAACTAATATGAAAACTAAATTTTTTTGATAACTTTTAAAGTCACCTCATAACTGCATCTCAATCATAAATTAAGCCAATAGGGCAAAAATCCCTAGGAGTTTGTTAAAATTCGAGATGTGAAAAAGTTAAACAAGCCCAAAGTTTCCCTTCGACTCAAAATGGCTGCCTCCCTATATAGTCTGGTGCAGGGGTGTGAAACTCCAGTCCTCCGCTATCCTGCAGTTTTTAGATGTGCCACAGGTACAAAACACTGGAATGAAATGGGTTAATTACCTCCTCCTTGTGTAGATCAGTTCTCCAGCGCCTTGCTATTCAGGTGGTGCAGCAGAGGCACATCTAAAAGTTGCAGGCCAGCGGCCCTCCAGGAATGGAGTTTGACACCTGTGTTCTAAGGGGTACCTCCAAGACACTTTTTTCTTTGTTTGGGGGTGTGGGGGGATCTACCTACGTACTAAATTTCAGATCTCTACGGTTTGTTCCAGCTCACATTAGGGGGCGCTGTAGAGCAATTCCACTGGAATCCAAACATTTTAGCTAGAGGACAATTTTGGATGAACTTTGGTGAGTTTCTGATGTTAAAGCCTCCAAAAAGGCATATATAGTTTGTCTGCAAAATAAGAAATCCCGTGGTTGCAATAGGCCTTTGCAGCGCTTTGCTGCTCAGGCCTAATAAGTTGGGGTAAATTTTTCAGTCGTATTTTCAGAAGGTAATTCATTAATTTATAAATGTCTCTGTTAAAATATTTAGCTGAGTAAATATTTAGCTTAAAAATATTTTGTTAGTAAGCTAAATATTTAGTTTATAAGCTAATTATTTAGTTTGCAGTTAAATACTTAACATGAAAAAATATGTATATGAACCAAATTATTTAGTTCACTAACTAAATATTTAGTTTGGTAACTAAATACGTAGGATTAAACCAAATATTTTAATTGGAGCTCAATATCTAATTGGTAGGCTAAATATTCAGCCTGCTAATTAAGCATTTTGTTGGAAACTGACATTCATAAATGAAATAAACCACCTGATGAAAGTATTACTTTGAAAAATTAACCCCCAATTTTTCCTGCTAAGACAGGCCATCCATCCATCCATCCATCCATCCATCCATCCATCCATCCATCCATCCATCTTCTTCCACTTATTCGGGGTCTGGCCACAGGGGCAGTAGCCTAAGAGGGGAGACCCAGACTTCCCTCTTCCCAACCACTTGGGCCAGTTCTCAGGCCAGCTGAGGAACATCGTTCCTCCTGCGTGTCCTGGGTCTTCCCCTCCTCCTGGTGAAACATGAACACCTCACCAGGGAGGCGTCCAGGAGGGATCCTGACCAGATGTCCGAGCCTCAATTGGCTCCTCTCCACGTGAAGGAGCAGCGGCTCTACTCTGAGTCCCTCCCGGATGACCGACCTTCTCAACCTATCTCTAAGGGAGAGTCCAGCCACCCTACGAAGAAAACCCATTTCGGCCGCTTGTATAGGTGATCTCGTTCTTTTGGTCATGACCCAAAGCTCATGACCATAGATGAGGGTGGGAATGTAGATCGACCGGTAAATCGAGAGCTTCGCTTTTTGGCTCAGCTCTCTCTTCACCACGACGGACCGGTACAGCCTGCTTCACTGTAGACGCTGCACCAATCTGCCTGTCGATCTCCTGCTCCTTTCTTCTCTCATTCATGAACCCAGAGATAATTAAACTCCTCCACTTGGGGCAGGACACGTCCCTGATCCGGAGAAGGCACTCTACCCTTATCAAGACCATGGTCTTGGATTTGGAGGCACTGATCTTCATCCCGGCCACTTCGCACTCGGCCGCAAACCGCTCCAGTGAGAGCTGCAGATCACGATCTGATGAAGCCAACAGGACCACATCATCCGCAAAAAGCAGAGATGCGATCCTAAGGCCACCAAAATGGATCCCCTCAACACCTCGGCTGCGCCTAGAAATTCTGTCCATGAAAGTAATGAACAGAATCGGTGACAAAGGCCATTCTTGGCGGAGTCCAACTCTCACCGGAAACGAGCCCGAGTTACTGCCGGCAATGTGGACCAGACTCTGACATCCGTCGTACAAGGACTTGACAGCTCGTATCAATGGGCCCGGTACCCTTAAGCCTTCTCCAAGTCCACAAAACACATGTAGACAGGTTGGGCAAACTGTCAGAAACCTCCAGGACCCTGCTGAGGGTGTAGAGCTGGTCCACTGTCCCATGACCACCATGACAGGCAAAATAACCCAAATTCTTACTGTTAGTTATTGACTGTGTAACTCCAAAAACGGCGCACCAATCTCCTCTTGCATTTTGCGTACTTTCATTGAAGTTTCACCACCCAGACCCAGTTCCTACCTCGCCGGTCTTCTCAGTGATGTCATCCAAACTGAGCGTGATGACCTTTCCTCTGGCTCCGATGAAGAGCAGACCGATGTCTTCCCTGACCAGCATGGAGCTCAAACCGTCAAAGTCAGGCTCCTTAAACAGCTTCAGGTTAACATCTGAGGGAAGGAATCCAACCGGCATCCTCAGATTACTTTTGAAATCAGAGCATTTTCATAAACCTCTGAATTTAGGTTAGTTCTCTGCATTTTATTGAGAGACATGAGGGGGAAGACAGCATCTTCATGCTACACTAGTATTATTTCCACCCTTCCCAAGATGCCTGAATTTTGTTTACAATATGACAAAATGTGGAAAAGTTTATTGGTGTGAATATTTCTGCAAGGGTCTGGACATTTAATTGTTGTTGCAGGGATGCCTCATGTCAGGATTGTGTTTTCATGTTTAAATGTTTATTATTTTAATCATATCGCTTTTATTGATATGATGTGCTAAAATAATTTATCTGAAAGTTGTTTTTTATCTAGGCATAGACATGCACACACCTGCACATATCATGCTGGAACTGACTTGTCAGGGGAACGTCCTCTTTAGGGCATAACTTAGGTGCCTAAAAGGAGTTTAATCCTGTTGTTCGGGCCACTCTGCGTTTGCTTCCTTCAGGACGCATGGCAGTGGTCCAGCGCTGAAACGGTAAACTATTTCTCTGTTGTTTTTATACATTGTCAATACTTATTTGGCTTTAATAAATTGGACTGTTGATTTTAACTCTGTGTCCTTGGTCATTTGAGACAATCCGCCTCCCACAAAAGAGTCCAGGTGGAACGCTCACCTGAGAAGAAAACGCTCTGGCGGGGTTTCAGGCTTTGGGCTGATCCCTCACTCATAATGACCAGGACATAAAGGAGCGCTACCTGGCTCTTCATCATAACCTCAGACAGGAAGGAAAGAAAAACAAAAGTGTTTTCTAAAACGGTTATGGAAACAGCAGCGTGTCCTGTTTCATAATTGAACATCACAGCTTCTGATAGCCAGAAGGTCTCAGCTGAAAGGTCTCAGAAACATCATGGATTTATAAATCATGAAATTATCTTATTTTCCTCAGGTCTTTTGATGATCATCTTTTACATTGGTAAATGATTTACAACTTAGGTAATGCACCTCACAATAAAACATGTAAGTGAAGCTCTGCATTATATTATTTATAAGGCATGCATGTCTAAGAAGGGCATTCTTGAACATTTCATTTTGTAAAATAAAAAAGTTTTGATTGCTTACCTGTTTGGGTGGTTATGTAGAGGCAACTTACTTCTCATAACTCAGAGGAACCAAAACATGTTTATTTTTAAAAGAAGGGGCTGCATCCTTTGAAGGCCGGGTTTGTAGGCCGATTGCATCATAGCGTGGCAACACGGACTGTCTGAATTCAAAGACTCCAAAGACTTTTCCACATGCGTCCAGACATAGCTCTGTGGCTGTCAGCTGAAATGTCTCAGAAACATCATTGATTTATAAATCATGAAATGAATCTCTTAAGTTTATTTACCTTTCCATTAGCATGTTTAGCATCTATAATCGCTTTACAACTTAGATAATTCATAAAACATGCAAGATCTGCATTACATAATTTAACCCTCCTGTTGTCCTCGGGTCAAAAGGACCCGAGGACAACAGGAGGGTTAAACAGCATGTATGCCTAAGAAGGGGATACCTGAGTACGGTTGATTAAAACATTTCATTTTGTAAAATAAAAAAGTTTTGATTGCTTACCTGTTCGGGTGGTTATGTAGAGGCAATTTACTTCTGATAACTCAGAGGAACCAAAACATGTTTATTTTTAAAAGCAGGGGCTGCATCCTTTGAAGGCCGGGTTTGTAGGCCGATTGCATCATAGCGTGGCAACACGGACTGTCTGAATTCAAAGACTCCTCCAAATGCGGCCACCACATGCGTCCTTTCACCAGATTTGAAGGATGGGTCCGGTGTATCCTTCATGGCCTTCCATATGCAATGGTTCCAAATTGGGTGTTCAGACAAGGTGGCAGTGGAATTACCATTTCATACTGTGATAAAGCTAGCTCCAAAACAAACAATGTAGGAAATATATACAACATAAACATAAATATGGTGGTGATTACAAGATTAAATCTGTTAATCTATATGTACATACACACATGCACATATAATACACATAGAATCATCATATAATTATAAAAAAGTGTTTGCTTCTTTATGGGATTGTTAGCATATTAGCATCTTAATACCTAAAATGAATTGATATTTCCATAGTGAATACTCAATCATTTGCAGCAAATGGTGCATCTGTAGCCATGAAAAATACTTAGAAGATCATTATGTGAAAATCCCAGCTCTACTGGGCTCAACTTCAATTCCATTTAGGGCTGATCTGGGCATTACATATATTATTTAACTGATTAATATTTGAATATCAAAAGGTGTTTTATAGACTTTTATTTATTTATCTACAGAAACTGAACCAGATGAAGCTAAAACTGCCACTAGAAGAGTTGTGTCTCGAAAAGATTGCAGACAAGGTTTTTTTTTTTATGTTAAACACAAAATAAATATATTTTTGTAGTTTCTTTTAATTAGTGCTCATTGTTGTTATTTTAACAAATTGGCTTTTAGAATCGTGGAACGTCACCTCTCTGGTGGGGAAGGAGCTACTGTGCGAGGCTGAGAGGTTCCGGTTAGAAATAGTCGGCCTCATCTCGACGCATGGCTCTGGTTCTGGAACCAGTCTCCTTGAGAGGGGGTGGACGTACTTCCACTCTGGAGTTGCCCGCGGTGAGAGGCGCCGGGCAGGAGTGGGCATACTTGTTGCCCCCATCTTGGCGCCTGTACGTTGGGGTTTACCCCAGTGAACGAGAGGGTAGCTGGGAACGTCTGGCGGAGTCCCCTGTGAGACGGAGCTTTAACTCTCATCTCTGGTGGAACTTCGAACACGTTCCTGGGGAGGTGGGGGACATTGAGTCTGAATGGACCATGTTCCGTACCTCCATTGCCGAGACAGCTTATCGGAGCTGCGGCCGCAAGTTTGTTGGTGCCTGTCGCGGCGGCAACCCTCGAAACCGTTGGTGGACACCTTCGGTGAGGGATCCTGTCAAGCTGAAGAAGGAGTCCTATTGGGCCTTTCTAGCCTGTGAGACTCCAGAAGCAGCTGATGGGTACCGGCGGGCGAAGCGGCGTGCGGCTCGGGTGGTCGCTGAGGCAAAAACTCGGGCGTGGGAGGAGTTTGGAGAGGCTATGGAGAAAGACTTCAGCACGGCTTCGAGGCGATTCTGGTCCACCATCCGGCGTCTCAGGAG
>NW_006801138.1:4296-19520 GCF_000485575.1 Poecilia formosa | reverse complement strand
CCTGGGTGGATCTAGCACCAGCTACGAGACAGCTCCTCCTCGGAGATGCAGTTTCCAAGTCTCTGAGCTTCTGTCACAGAAAGCACTACTCCTCCTCACAGCACCTTCAGACTAGCCAGCAGCAATTAGCAAACACCTGCTGCTACTTCTCAGTGTAATGCTGGTTAAAATCTGTTAAAGGGTTAGTAGGGAAGCCATGTTGTGATGACTTCTTGAAGGCTCAATTTCAAAGTGCTAAATTTTGAAGTCAAATTTATCTTCAGTCATATTTCATATATATAGCATTTATTTAACATTTGATTGTGCTGTAAAACAAAACTATGTGCCTGGAAAATGCATAATACTGCCCCTTTAATCAAATGACTGATAAGAAAAGCATGTGCTCATTCAACAGAACAAAGATGAAATGCAATATTCTCTAAATTCCTCTCTGTCCCAGAGTTCCCTTAAGATATTTTCCATCTCTGACCTCTAAACAAATCTTCTATTGAGATATATTACCCATCATTTTAAATATACATATAAATCCCTTCAGAAGTGAATTTGAACAGACATGAACAGTCTGTGCTCTGACATTTTATGAAAACTAAATATTTTGAAGTAGAGAAGTAAATTACAATGGCTCCATGATGAGTGGTAAGAGAACTTTTTGTGAAAAGCTTTCGCTCCTTGTAAAAAAATTCACTCTCCTATTTAACCAGAAAATAATGCAATACATAAATGTAAATAATTGATACATTTTTAAGAAATAGGTTACTGATGAAAACTATGTCCATTGTTTAAGTGTAGAACTTTAGACTAATGTCCTTGCAAACTATGAGTGAAAAGTGAAAAGGTAGAGTACAGATTGCAGAGTAGAGCAGGAAATTCATCAGAACACGAAGAAAGCGGACTTAATCAAAAGATATCACTGGACACAAATATCAAAAGATTTGGGTAACTTGTGGGCTTCCCTGAGCAAAATGCTGATTTTCCAGCATTTTAAGTATCAGTGTATGGTTTACACTCACATTCTCAACGAAAAAAAGGTTAAAAAAATTCTCTACCCTCCCACCTTTTTCTCTGTTTGTTCTTAAATGTAACTTAAAGACTGGAGACTAAAGTTAATTGCATTTTCTTTTAACAGAAATGCCTTCAGAATATCATATTTTATTAGCAAAGAACACTTCATACTACTGCATACATGCAGTAGTATGTAGTAGTATGCACTTCAGTAGTATGAAGTGTTCTACTAGTGTTCAGGCCTAATTCATTAGGTTCATTAGGTCTGTTGCAATAAGCAGTAAATCAGTTAATCGCCTGAAGAATTAAAATGAGCTCAGTAATTTCCATTTGCACGATTTATCATTTCTCTCACTCTTTCTACCAAAGGCTGAATGATAAAAGTCTCCAGTTTGGTGTATTGGTTTCACCTAGTCCCCTTTTTTGAAGGACAAGTTTGTTTATAGAAACTTACCAATTAATTTTATTTGTTTGTTTCTGTTTATTTTGGATATTTAAAATGTCTTCCAGTTCCAGTGCTAAATGTTCATTAGAATTTAAAGTTTATTGATCTTTGAGAATGTGTTCTTGCCTTATGATATTACCATTAGATTCCTTGGAAATGGTCTCAAAGCAATACATCATTTATTGCAAGAACTTCTAAGACAATTTATCATCCAGCAAAATTTGTTATTGTGACAGGCCTTCATATTCTCATTGCTTGAATAAACTTCCAATAACAATCATATTCTGGTGCCTTTATTGTTCACCATGCTCGTCTTATATAGGCGGGACTTGACAAATCTCATTGAGAGCTGATGAGCTTACCATTAACTTGCTTTAATATCACTAGTAAGTAATATTCAGCGTTTGGGCCATTTTCTCTCATCGTTTATCGGCTCACACACATTTAATGCTTAAGGGTTATCAAAACGAATCTCATTCACTAATGTCAATTTAGTAGCATAACTTATTTTATCATGCTGTGTGATAAACAGTTGTACAACACTGACAACAAGCTAGATAATGTTAAAACAGTGAGATACATATGGGTAACCATGGTAACAAATGAGCATTTAAAGGCCAGCCCAGCTCTTCCTGCGTCCAACTCACGCACATATCTGCTATGTTTACAAACAAATAATCAAAGGAGATAAATAGCCAAATATTTTTTGACAAATATTAAAATTCTATGACTGAATTCCACATAAAGTTTATTTTGACAAACAGCTGGTATGAGGTTCAAATTAAAGTCTTGTGTTGATCCAGTGTTTAATCTGCAACAAAGGTGGTCTCCTTGGTACTATTACAAAAAAAAAAAAAAGTGGGTACAGATGGCCATTTTATGGTGCCCTTTACAAGCTAATAACCTGCTGCAACCTCAACAGATAAGTTCCAGCTTTTTCGTTGTTGTTTAGTCCATTATTCTGGGAGTTCTGAACTTATTTTGCATGCAGTTGAACTTTTCTGTTTAGCCTTCAGCAGCTATCTAATGGCTGGGATGTAGTCTATAGAAAAAGTTACATGAAAAACAGAAATAAAAATAAATAAGGGCTGCACAATGATGCAGTTGGTAGCACAGTTGCCTGGCAGTAAGAAGCTTTGAGCTTTTTTTTGTTTTTTTTTGCATGTTCTCTCTGTGCATGTGTGGGTTTCTCTGGGTACTCCGGCTTCCTCCCACAGTCCAAAAACATGACTGTCAGGTTGATTGATCTCTCTAAATTCTCCTTTGAAGCGGGTGTGTGCGTGCATGATTGTTTACATGACTTTGACGGACAGGCGATCTGTCTCTAACCCGTTGCACCAGCATCTTTGGCAACCCCACTATGGTTGGAAGATAATAGATGGGCGGAAAAACAAATAAAAAATAGAAAAGAAGTCATATGTTATTTAAAATGAATAGAAGAAAAAGCTGTCCCACCAAAACAACGTTAAAAAATTAATGGTGGCTGACTTTAGTTTTTTTTTTAAGAATAACTCAATTGTTAAAAATTACCTGATGTGAGACAAAATTCAACCAGAAATTCATGGCCTTCTACATGAAAGGATGTATCAAAATATGATCTGCTTTGTTTCGGACTATAATGTTTCTCTACATAATGACGTCAGCAGCAGGTCAAGCCAATAAAGTTACAGACCAATCTTCTAGCTCCCTCTGGTGGGCCGAAGAAGGAACACCACCAAGGTTTGTAAAAAGGTAAATAAAAACCTTTCAAAACTAATCAAATTACAAGGCACCAAAGTCTTCTGGAAGCTGCCTGACTACAGAGGTTTCCACTGGAATAGAACATGATGCTGCATGTCTGGGAATAATTAGAGCACAGAGAACCTACAGGTAAATTTGACCAAAACATCTACAGTTGTTAGCTTGGGGAGTTTTTGGGACCAAAGAGGAAAGAAACCTCAACAATTTCTAAAGAATTCGTAACAATTCAGTGAGAAGGTCAGAAAACAGTACTGCTGTCTGCTGTTACCTACAGCAAGTCTGGTCTATCAACTTATGTTTAGCCATGCAGCATAAAAATAAAACCTCACTGATGTTTCCCATTTGTCAAATTCAAACTTTAACAGCATCAAAAAAATGCAGCAACCATCTCATTGTTCCATATGTTGTCTGGCTAATGTTTTTTAGGGAGAATGTTATTTTCTGAAGTTGAGCTTCATATTTCAACCTGCTTTTCCTCTACAATAAAGCCAAAAGTGGCAGTATATATTTAGTCTGGACATGATGCATCTAAAGATTCTAAATGCACTGGGAAATCAGCCAAACTGACCAAACCTCATCTGATTAAATATTTAGAAACTACTCTTTTGTCGATAGTAAATATTTCACCATACTGAAGTTTAGAGCATCGTTTAATTAGAATTTGTGAAAGCTTCACAATCCTAAAGCTGCTGTTGTGCTGAGCTGTAAAACATTGGCAAACCAATCTGAAGATCTGTTACGTTCAATTACTAATTTATTTTGTAACATAACAGTAGAACAAGCTTGTCTGCTGTTAACTGCCAATCATTCACTAACAGGACAGTGTTACACTGAGGGAACCTGATGTGTGAACCAGCTTCATAAAACAGGAGTTTAGTAATGAAAAATCAAGAACATTTTTAAACTGCTTTACTAACAGTTAGCAGGTTATCATGATGAACATCAGTTGTTTAAACTCTAGCATAAAATTATGAAATGTGGTGTAATTTAAACAGACTTCCTGTTATCCTTGTAACACCTGCGTAAAACTGTTTTTTATGCAATGGTTAGCATAATTTTCACTGCTCTAAATGTGAAACAAAATACAAATAGTTGACTTGTCCTTTTTTTCCTGACAATACTCTCCAATAGAGTTGTCTCAATACCGATATTGGTAAACAGACCGGGTACCGGCGTTAGTTACTTCTAAAGGCAAGACGTACTCCAGGCTGATACCATTATCTGCTGGATTTTCCTCTTTAGCTGCAACTCAAAGGCTAAACCACATTTCATACCAAGTGGCTGTGGTAATACCACCTGGTTATTACCACAATAGGTTATTAGCTGATCCTATGGGAAAAAAAAAACAGAAGAGGAGAGAAGTTAGATGGCAGGAGGGGGTAAAATGTCTGTAGTGTGATTTTAGCTAAATTCAGTTTCTCTTTATTTCAGTGTTAATGTGTCACAAAACTTGCAACAATCTGTGGTGTTTCAGCAAGAAGAGGAAGCCTTTCTTTACAGTTTAATGACAGTTACATTAATAACGGTGACTATGCCAGAGTGAAAATCTGTGAATGTCATCTCCACCTTCTTTCAGAAGGAGTGGATGTCAGTATCTGCCAGTGCAGAAAGTGAGTAACATGTACGTAGCTTTAACACAGGCCTTCTGGGTAAATCTGATTACAATCCTCTCCCAGCAACATCCACAGCTCTGATCAGCTGAAAGAAAACCTACACTGTGTTTGAGACATTAACAGACACCCCGAGCTTTTATGAAACAGAACAAGTGATCGCACATTCACACTCAAACAGACAGACGATGCAAGGTTTTACAAAAAGATTACAAAGAAAGATGGGTGAATTTGTGAGTATTAACGTTCGATGTTAGACTGAAGGAGCGACTTACGAGGCTTCTGTCCCCATACGTATAGATGTAGCTTCCAAGAAGAGTAGTAAATAAAGCCCAGCACCAGCAAGGCACACAGGACAAACAGCAGCTTGTGTGTGGGCTTCATGGTCTAAGGTCATTCACATGGCACCATCAAGGTCATCACCTGTACTGACAAGCAGAAAAGAAGCGAGTTTTAATAGCAGACATCAGCAAAGGGAAGACAAAAACACACACAGTGCCAATGACCGCAGGGCAGATTTGGAGAAAAAGTGGAAACAAAACAAAAAAAAACTGCTGATACAGTTATTTCAGATAACAAGGTAATAATATCAAGGTAAGGAAATATACCATCATCTTCCTAAAATTATGGCTAAAGTCCTTTTCTTGTCAAAAAATATATATTTTAGGAAGGTGAGGATATTATTATAAGTTTATTATGTAAGAATACTTACAATATCATTGCTTCCTGAAACAGTGGAAATGGTGGGAGAGGATTACTTGCATACATACATGAATGGTAATCTGTCTATACATTACATAGCTAACTAAATCAATCAATATAAAATATCAACTCTGACTTGGACACTGAACTAAATGCATCTTGCTGACAGGGAGCTGATAGCAGGTTGAGTTATGGGTAGGACGCTGTAGAGCGCGCCTGGTTCAAAAGCGGATTTAAAACTTTGGCTGAAATGGCGCATTTAACAAGCCAACAGTAGATACAGAAGAGAGAAAACTAAAGAGAACGTTAAGTTGAGCTAATCCTGTTATTGCTTAAATGGAGGAGCAGACCATCTATCTTGTTACAGAAAGTAATAAGTGAGCTTGGATCTTTTTAACCACATATTATAGAAGATTTGCACTTGACACACCCTGCTGTAACAACAAGCGACAAAATGGAGCGGGAAATGTGGGACAATGCATTGCGTACTCAAATTGTGATCTATACGAAAGCAGTAAAATCTTAAAATAATATGCCAGGATTAATTCGGCCTGGGACCTCTAATTAAAACGAATTAGTAAGACCGGATCAGGCTCAGACACAATGTCTATGGACTCGGTCTGGATCCGGTTGGATTTTTTTATGTCTGAATTTTTGTAACTTTTAAACATTTAACACCAAAATGTTACATGTGGACCGCTGCTGGACTACCAACCAACAATAGGGTTCAGCAGATTTCTGGGAGAGACCCTGTCATTGTTCTGTCAGTGGTTTTTAATCACTGCAGAGAAAAAATTAGATATGTTCATCTGTGTGATGGGATCTGGATTCTCTGTTCAACTTGCTAAATATTAAGTAAACCACGTGAGAATTATGTGCAACTGAATAGCCAAGACCAATATTATTTAAAAATTGACAGGTTAAAATAAAATATGATGCTAAATTTTTGAGGCTGTCAGTCAAAATGATGGACAAAAAACAGTCTAGTGACATCCAATTTTCAATCAAGAATACTTCCCATCCCTAAGAATATAATGTTTCTATCTCTGACGTATGTTTCTATAAATTCAAAAATCAGACAGTGATGTGTGAAAAATAAAGTCTATGCAAGGGAAGTAATTTGCTGCCTGTGTAGACAAAAATATTTTGGAGTGTAAATGAGAGTGATTCTGAAATCTCTAAAAACCGTGTCCTGATTCCTGCCTGATTTCTCCGTGCAGCAGATACAGTTTTTTCTCAGAAAGTTATAATTTCTCCTCAACTGAGAAAAGCCTGCATTATCATCCCAGCTGATGGACTCTGGCCTCATGTCTACACTGAATTAGACATGATTCAGTTTCACAATTGGCAAAGAAACAATTCTTTGTCTATTGTGACAAATAATTATTTTAATATATGTGAAACACAAAAGTTAGCACAACTTCAATACAGCAAGAAAAGAGGATTGGGTTTATTTGTGACTTTAAATAACCAGCAAGGGATGCATCATAGGCAGAGGAGCACAGAAGAGTCAAAACTTGTACTCAAGAGTAGCTCTACTTCAACATATTTTTACTTAAATAATTTCTTGTAAAGCTATTTTTACTCAAGAGTAAAAAACTATTTGGTATAAAAGCTACTCAATTACTGAGTAACTGAACAAAAAGTCTGATTTAATATTAGAAAATGTTAATATTTCCTATTTAATTTAGAAAAATTAAATAGGACTGCATGTATGTTCTTTCATTGAATTTACTTGTATTGGAGGATCCAGAAATTCTACTCAATAGTAGTAATAGTTCATAATACTCAAGTAACAGTAAAGTGTACAGTGCATTAAAATTCTCCTAAAAGTACCATATTCCCCAAAAGGTTACTCAAGAAAATACAACCAGTACTACTCACCTCTGAACATAAAATTAGTAGCCTATTCTTGTTTAGAAGCTTAATGTGACATATTGGCATTAGGGCTGCGCTGATAAAACAGCCCTGATTTAGTTCATTTTGGAAGATTGGTGATTGGGCGATACTTGCATGTGAAGCCAATATTATCAACCGATTTTATCTAAATCACCCACTGTCCTTTTTTACTCTGCAGCAAGAGAAGTTTGACTGACTGACCCACCCACCAACCAACACACACAGGCAACAAAAAGCCCCCCAACGGTAACAACCCAAGGAACTTCCTCAAAAAATTAACAAACATTCAAAAAAAAAAAAAAAAAGTCAGTATCGGCCAAAATCAGAATTGGCTGGTCAGGCGTTTTAAAGATTGGTGATCGGCAAAAAATTCAATTGGTGGACCTCTTATTTTGGCATGGATTAACTAGTGATTTAGCCAACGTTAGCTGCAGCCTGCAGCATTACTCAACTTGCTTGGTTTGTTTGGAAAATGTTGTGCCTTTTGCTGGTTTGCTGCCATGACTAACACGCACACCGGTAGCAGCTCTGGCTTCCAATGCATAGCTGCAACTCTCTGTCTGCCACACGGGTGTAAACCTGGTGCAAACATCTTATGTTGCATTTAAAGACAGCTTGGATAAACAGGTTATCAATGGAAAAAAGTGAACGGGACAGAGATCACAGATATGGTGACTACAGGAGTCCTTTGTGTATCAAATCAGGATAGCAATAATAGAAAGCTGTCCAAGCTATGGTTTATAAAACAAAATGGCTCAAATAAAATAAACCACCAGCTGACTCTATGGGCGAGCAATAAACCAGGTCCAACAGGAGGCATGGCACTTCTGTCATGCAACTTCAATAAAATGTATACATTAGTTTCCATAAAGCCACCAACACAAAAACTGTTGAATAAAGTTCACCCCAAGCACAACTAATTTCTCAAACTTAAAAAGGCCTGCTAAAAAGACTAAATTTCATAAGTTATATAAAAACTTAAGTCATGGAATTGTTAAAGTTCTTGGTAAAATGTAAAACATCGGGTAACACTACCTAAACCAAGAACCAATATTTATTCAGGTAAATTAAATGGTGGCAAACTGTTGATAGGCTAAAAGTCATCTGACTATCAGACTGTTGACTCTTGAAAGCCAGCCCTTGCATGTGTGAAGAATTAAAACAGCAATAACTACATGCAACATTTATCCAAGTGTAACCAAAGATAATGAAAATGAAAGAAATGCAAAAACTTTTATATCCTACACAGCATTCTAGAATACCATAAATATTTTTTCCCTCTGTCAGACTTTGCTTCAGATGAAGTTCTACACAAAATTGAATTAAACATGAACAGAACTCAGATAGCGATCACCACAGACATCACCTGCGGACCCATCCCACCATATAACCACAGGTCCTTAATCGTTTAGTGCAGCTTCTTGCAGACGCAAGACGAAAGAAAGAACACTAAGATCAACAATTCACTCAATGAGACCAGCAGCTGTAGTCCATGGAAGAAATGTAGGTTTAGATATGGAGCTAGACCTACATTTTTCCAAAGTCTGTACTAAATCATCCATTTACCATCTTAAAAAAAAATACCAAAGTTAAAAAAATTTATATCAAAGTGGGGTTACTGTAAATAATTATTTTAGTAATCAAAAAAATCTATTTATACGATTAAATCGAAATTTATATATTCAGTGACGTGCGGTCAGGGGAGGCAGGTGAGGCAAAGCCTCACCTGTCATCATGGAAATATAATATATAATAATAAAATCATTTATAAAGATTTTTTCACCCTGTGGTTTGTACTATAAAGTACCTATTTTTCATGTAATTTATCTGATTATTTTTTTCTTCAAAATCGCAGAATTTTCGCATTTTCCCATTGGAAGCTTTTCCCACTTTTGCTTGGAAGTCGGTGAGGCTTCGCTTCCAAGCGAAGCTGGTGAGGCAGCAGCGAGCTGAGCCTCACCTGGGATTGCGCACTCTCGCTAACTGCACCGGTTGCCATTCTATTAGAGCATGCTCCTCCTGTCTGTAAGTCGCCAATAAAATGGTTAAAAACCTTTAATGTATGAACTGATTTTAAATAATTTAGCTTATGTATTTAATGTACTGTGTTTTTATTGTCACCAACTGTGTGTGTATCGTGTTTTGTGTGCTGAGGAGCGATCAGAAACGGCAGAGAACAGATTCGAGGTGAGGTAGGCAGTTCTCGTGCCTCATCGCTGGGGTCGCTCATGATCCCAGACATTGTGACTCCACAACTGCAGAGTAAGAGACAGTAACAGCGAGCTAGCTATACAGTAGCTGCGCTGACACAGAGAGCGAGAAAGACGTGGTTTTGAGTTGTTTCTCCCTTTGCTGTTAAGCACAGCACTAAATTAATATCTACATGTCTAAGTTTGATTGAGATAACGGAATTATTCTGCGGCGGCGGCGCGGCTATGGATGGCATGTAAAGGAATAGCCTTTTTGCCCTCCAGCATTGTACGCATGCGCGAAATTTCCTTACGTAAACAATAACATGCAGGGGGTTCGATTTGTAAATCCGATTATAATTAAGTCGGTGCCTCACCAGCCATGAACCTCACCACACGTCACTGATATATATATATATATATATATATATATATATAAAATATTGGTAAATTCTGCCATAGCAGCACCATCAATATTGATCCAAATTTTCATATATGTGCATTCCCAATTACTTTTATGTAGCTTAGAAAATTAACCTGTAACAAAAAAAGCATGTTTTTTTTTTTATTTCAAACTGGACAAAAATTACACAAAAATCTGAAATTTTATTAAAAAAAATAAGCAGCAGGCTGACAAAGAAACTTAAAAAAATAATAGATGTATTGTCATTGCACAGCAGAGCAACAATATTGATATTGATAAGATCAGCTCCAAAATAACAACACTTCTCAACCTGGACAGGTCTGCTGTTGAAAATAAGATGCCAACACTCAAATGACTAAATCAAATCCAGTACCACATCTGGTCTGAGCCAACACCTCTGGAAGCCGTTAGAAAAATACACTCAGAAATTGGGCTTTAAACTTTGCAACTTTTTCCTTTTTTGGATGCACTCATTTGTGAGAGTCTGCATTCTCTCACATGAAGATCAAATCGAAAAACAGATCCAAGATGACTGATAAACACCTGCTGCCCTAAGACTTGCAACCAGCTCCTCCTGCTCCGACTATGAGAAAGAAGACATAATTGCTTTTTCAGGATTAGCCATCAGAAAAATGACAGCCCTAACTGAAAAACAATAACCCGGATCCCCATTACCATTACATAATTTTAAATCATCAGTGAGTCTTTGGCTCCAGTAGTGATTATGCAACAACCTGCTCTCTCCCTTTGGTAAAACTTTCCAAGATTTTCCCAGGTTAACGTCAAATACATACCCTGAATATCAGGCATTAGATAGTTTTTCCCCATAGTTGGCATCTATTGAAAATGTTTTAATCCATTGATATAATTAATTAACCTAAAGAGAAGTAGAATTTTTGCATTACCCAAATGGTCTATTAATGTTTCTTGAATGCACCTATAGAACAAAAAATAACTGATCTGATTTGCAAGCATGCTTAATCTGACAGTCAAGTTCACATAATTTATTTGTTTATAGCTTATTCAGGACTTCACTTGTTTTATTTGAAAATAATCCAAGCTCAATATTCTTTGAAGTTGTCAGAGGGGTAAGGATGTATTCTAAAGTCGCAAACATGGCTTATTACAAGGGAAAGTAACTTACTCTACACACTAAAAGGCAGAACATTCACAAAGAAGCAGAAAATGTGTCTGTTAGGGAGCTGAATGAAGTTCTACCAACCAGTTTACATAGTTACCTAATGAATTAAATATTATTCCTCATGAGAGCAAATTTCCTGATTCAATAAAAAAAACAAAAACAATTTTAACCATCATTTTATATTATTTTAGCATCAACAGGAAATTGTATGACTTGGCTAAACGTGTTAACTCATGTTTAGCCAAGTGTTAAAGCATTTTTGTTTTAAATCTTTTGTAAATACAGAAAATCTGAAAGGTTTGGGAACCTCTGATCTAAAACATTGGGGTCAGAGACCTTTGTAATCCATGTTCAGTGGAGATAACATTTAGGTTCTATGCCCATCAGCTGTTCAAACACTAATACAAAAATGAGATCCACAGAAACTGAAAATATAGTTATCAACTCTTGGGTCAGTAATAAAAGAAAAAGCATTTTGCTGCTTTTTTTATAGGCAATGTCAAAATTCTAATATTTTACTTGTGTGTGTGTATATACTTCTACACACATTTTTTTCTTTTAACGTACCCTTTTCTTGTAAAGAATACTTAAATGTCCCGTTTATGAGGTGATTTCCGAAGGAACGAAGGAAAAAATAAAAAGATTTATCGAAAAACAGCCACATCGTTGTTCAGTTTAACCACAATGACAGTTCCCACACAATGTTTGGGTCTTCAGAAACTTTACAGTTTAAGTCATAACGAAGTCTCAGTCATTTACCTGACAAAAACATTCCGAGTCCGTTAGCACAAGCAAACATAACGGGAACTTTATGGTCTAACAAAACGAAGCAGTTATTTTTAAGTCATAACAAAGACACTTATTTCAAGTGTCGTGTCTCACTCTGTCTATTGTTACTATGTCTGTGTGATATACAAATATTAGTCTGGAATAATAAAAAGGAGGAAAATACGAGGCGACCGTTGTGCGTTAGCTAACCGCTATGCTAACTACGCTACGTTGGCACAGCATAAGCCTGAACCACCGGGCAGGCCTTCTACGTAACACAACGTTGGTGGAGATATTTTCTCAGCTGACATAAAAATGTTTCAGAATTTCCTTGAAAAAAGTCCACACGTATGCCGAAGTCCGCAACATAAAACATGTAGCGCATCAGACAACAGCTAACCAGGGTCCCTTAAATTAAACTACAACCGCAGCTGCGAACTGAACGTAACGACGTCTTGTCCTCAACACCACAATTGATTGTAAATTAGTGACAGTCCGCGGATGTTACCTTTCTTTTTATTTGAGTCCCAGGGTGTGAAACAGATGATTCCTCAAATAAAATTATGTACAGGTTGAAGCAACCATGCTTCCCTTCCTCTCCAACACATTTTGGGAACATCTGTGGAGGTCCTTAGTCCATGAAGCAGAACAGGGCCAGCATGACTGCGCCGTTTCAGCCAGTCTCAACAGCTCTGTGAGAAGAGCCTTCAGAGATTCCCAGGCGCAGCAGCTCACTAAAGTCCATAAACAGCCACTGGAGTCATATGAGGATGTCCGTCTGTGACTGACTTAAGATGCGCCCTTCTGCTCCCCGTTTTAGAGGGGTTTAGATCATCGCACAAGATCATCCGTTTCTTCACGAAAGGTATTACTCACATCAACGTTGCACTGTTCTGGTCTTCGCTCAGTTTGAAAGCATTTATACCCAGCCCAAGCCTCAGCCCCCTTGCAGCTGTAATAGTCCTGGCTCGGCTCAGCAGCAGTGAAACAGATCATCAGACCTATAGCGCTTGTTGGTCTACTTCTCCCACGCTACGATAGTATGTGCTGGCCAGCAAAGTTTTGTTATTGTTTTTTTTTCTTCCTTTTTTTCTTTTTCATTGAGTTAGGGCGGGTGAGACCTGGCATGTTTTGTTTTACAATGAGCTGCGTTGTAAAAGTGGCTCTTTATTGTGGTAATTAAACCATACAAAAACTATCTAAAACATTTATTTCTTGTAAGTTTGATGCTTATTAAGGCTTACAGAAAATAACCACAAAATTCAGCCTCGGAAAATTAGTATATTGCATAAGATCACTTANACTGATATAAATTTGTTATAAAAGTATTACTGATTGCACTGTAAAAATTAGGTAACTTTATGTTATTAAAGGTAAAGTTTAAACAGTAATGATTTATTGGTTAAAGTGTCATTATTTACCGAATGACGCTTTATGACAACAGTCATAAATAGTGTGCGTTCGAGTCGAGCACACATGGAGATGCAGAATCAACGGAGGGCTGCGTGATGATACCCCGGGACGACTGCTCGCTGCACGAGAAAGGGACAAGATCCGTTTACCCACAACCCGGGATTCTGATTCGACTGCGGCCCTGCACTCGACCCAAAAGATTCCAACGATGCTGACGTTAAAGTTATCTGCTGCCAAGATCGTCTCTTCATCTGGGTTTGAGTGAAAACTGCATCCCCAAAGTTTCTATTTGGATTGGTTGGATCCTTCAGGCGGCTTCGAGCCAAGATCGAGATGGACAAAGAACTCTGCAGCTGAAGAAGAGCCGGAGCCACAGAGTGTTCTGCACATGTGGCTTCAAATTGCACTTTTCTCACCAGCTGGGTTCGAGACCCCAAGGACAAAGACAAAGACCAAGGCAAAGATGAAGATAAAGACAAAGATAAAGAACAAAGGCAAAGAGGAAGAACTAGTGTGTTCCTTCCGTGAGACCAGCTCGTCTACCTCTCCATGGACCAGAAAGATCGTGAGACGAGGAGAAATGAGCTACAGAGCTGCAAGACAAGAAGCTGAGGACCGCTACGCGCATGAGGAAGTCACCCTGAGGCCCGAGACCTGCTGCTCTGACTCCGTACTCTTCCTGTACTGGGAGCTTCCTGCTGCTGCAACATTTCCATCATCAGGCCGGTTCTGGGGTTCAAGATGCCAACCTCTGTCCATCTCTCTCAAAGTTTACTTTTTTTAGTTCACCAATAAGTAAAATCAAATTTTACTTATTTGATTATTTCTGACCCCTTTAAAATTGCATTACTAAAAAAATAATTAATATTAAGACAATGTTGAACAACAACAAGGTGGCGCAACAACGTGAAAAACGCTCGAACTAGAACTGGTGGAGCAAAACCTTTGGACGTCCCTTCAGACCGTCCGATGCAGCTGCGAGACTGTGAGTATGTGGTCCATATGCAGGGCTCCCAGGGCAGCGGATGGAAGGGTTGTTCATCAGAGAGCACATTACCCAGGGGTTCAGTCTGCATGGATGTAGCAGGCCCCATGGATAAGAGAAAAGAGAGGTCAGGAGTACCTCTTGGTGCTGATGGACATGGTGTAACAGTGACGGCTGTAGAAGAGTACGTCTTCCCCTGCAGAGAAACTCCGTTCAGGTCAAGGTAAGCAGGGAGGCAAAGGCACTTCTCCTTATGGCCCAGAGAGGGAAAGGGGAGGTTGCAGTTTACAGTGTCATTGAAAACAGGGCAGAAAGTTTGGATTAAAGCTCAAGATCGGCCTATAGTCACGGTGATCAAGCTGAAATTCAATGGAATGGATTGTGTGAAGCAAGTACTGCACTGGAAAACAGTACTACTAATGAAGAAAGGGGTCCACAAGGTCAGTGCTCAAGCCAGTTCTTAGCTAAAGTGAACCAGAACATTNCAAGTTGGTAGTTCTTCTGCCCCACAGTCACTGTGATTGTATTGTAGTATTTAACATAAATTCACATAATTAATCCACATAACTCAGCTCATGTTTAACATAATATATTAGAGTATAGTACAGAAAATAAAATCGCAAAATTCAAAGACCCACAATTGATAACTGAAACATTACATTGCATCAAAACTTAAAACATGCTTAACACGAAACAAAATAAAGTTGGTGGTCAACATTAGTCCAGCTGTTTCTGCCGCTATACATTAAATAAAATACAATAAATAACCCTAAGCAAACTGGTTCCCACTGAAAAGTTAACAGTTGTAAAATTAAACATAGCCAGACATTTATCACGATAACAGTTTAAACAATATACAAGGACAAACTACACACAGAACCCATTATGATTAAATTTATATATATA
>NW_006801138.1:0-4286 GCF_000485575.1 Poecilia formosa | reverse complement strand
CTTATTCATGTGAGCGAACTTATTCACGTGTAGTATTAATTGTGTTTCATTTTTAATGGAAACACTGGAATTGCAAAATTGTGGGGGTGGGGGGGGTTGTTTTGTGTTTTTGACACTGGAAAAACAGCCACTGTCAGGTATCTTAATGCAACAGCCCACTGTTCTGACAACCTTCATTCCAGTTGGCTTTTCAGTATATCACAACCCCAGGTAACAGCAGACTGCTTTGCCCATAATCCTGTCCCCTCACTCTCTTGCTCCTGTTACTCTTATTTTTGGGTTTTCCTTTACATATCTTGCATCTTGATCATTTCCTGACATTCACAAAGCCTTTGTATTCTGCACAAGCAGCTGTTGTACTCAGAGATGAGGAAGCAGTGAGGTGTCAGTTTTCCGTTTTGACCCTGCAAAGAGCGTCTCAGAGTAGCACCCCAATCTATTAATATTGAATCAAGCAGGAAATAGAATCTGCTCACCCGCTGTTCTCCAGATGAGCTCAGGAGATTCGGAGCAGGAAGGAGAATGACACATGAGGCAAAACCTGAGATGCAATCATACACAAATAGACTTCTCTGACTGAATTGTCACAGGGTAAAAAAAAAATATATAGCAGCATTTGCTCTCCATGGGGTATTAGTCAATCAGCATGTTGAGTTACCTCATCCACCTTTAGGATATGTTGTCCAATGGGGTGCAATGCACCTTCAAAGTGAGGGGCCTTCAATGCCACATTCATTTGCTCTCGCTGTTCAGGTAGTATTGTTCCCTGTGAAATCTCGTCCAAGTTTTGCCCATTCACTGCATCTGTTGTGAAAAGCTTATGGTGGGGAAAAGGCTCAACTCTGAAAAGAAATACGAGCTGAGCACCATAAATTAAAAGCTCGTTTTACTTCCAAGGTTGTGTAATTTACTCAGCTTGATGTTTCCTGCCATGGCGATGGTTGGGCTGTATTGCACCTCACCATCTTGTTCCTGGTTTTTTTCTTCTGTTGCTTTCTGTGCGTCTCTGTCTGTGTTTTAAAGGTGTTGCACTCTGGCCTTGAAAACCAAAGCCAGGTTGTTGTTTGTGCATACGTATTTTTGTCAATGAAGTTGATTCTATTTCACTCAATTGGCTCATCAAACCTCTTACTGACAATCCAAGAATCTCTTCGTTCATCACTAGCTTGTCGGTCTTCCTCATTAGATAAATAACTTAACCTCAACTAGGCTAAGCAGACATTAGTAAACCCAAACCATTTCATGTCATCTTGAATATTTGTACAAGGATGATCATAAAATTTTTTTATTTGTGTTTAAAAAAGTTGCTGCTCCAGTGTTGGGCTGCCTTGTTGACAGACACCTCATTGGACATATCCTGGCCAATATTTTTTCATGATCATATCACATGGTGGAAACACATCCCTCCTCCTTCTATTTCTGGGAACCATACAATAGAATTATTTTCTCTGGATTTCCGGATTTAAACTTGACATCTATACATATATATATATATATATATATATATATATATATATATATATATATATATGGTAACACTTTATTTGAAGGGGGGTGAATAAGACTGACATGACACTGTCATAAACATGACATAACACCTGTCATGAACATAAATAAGCCTTCATGAATATTTATGACTGTTGTCATAAAGCGTCATTCGGTAAATTATAACACTTTTAATACAAAGTTGACATTATTCAAAATGTCTTTGTTAAGACAACTTGACATTAACCAAGAAATCATTACTGTTATAAATTTGTTATAAAAGTATTACTGATTTCACTTTAAAAATTAGATAACTTTATGTTATTAAAGGTAAAGTTTGTGCGTGTATGTGCTGCTACATGTGCTAATGGTGGAGAAACAACTTACTTTTCCAGGAAAATTGTTTTTCCACCATCATCGGTGGCCATACTAACTAACTTTAACATTTCTGGCAGATTCTGCTATCAGGAAGATGCTGTTGCACAACAAACAACAAGAGGGAGGAGGGAAAGTTTGTGAGCAGCTGATACCCAAGCATGATTGGCAACTCCAAGATCCTCCTCCTGGCTCTGTTTCTAGTTAGTAGTGGTTTGAGGAACTCAATTTTTTCACAGATTATCTGTCTCAACATAGTGACAGTTTTACCAAATATGTAAAAGTTACACATTGCAGTTTAATGCTTTGTTACATTCTTGCTTGAGTTTCACCAAGACCTGATTGCTGCCTGACCTGTACAATCAGAAAATTGGAAGTACGCCAACAATACGTGGTAGGTCAAAAGATGTCATCTTCCAATGTCAGGACTTTCGAGAACAGATCCCAGATACATCTATCAGTCTGGTGAAGAATTTTCTGTACCACATATACTAACATGTGGTTGGTACATGTGAACCACAGTGAACCACAGTGAGAGTCATTATTCTCAAATGAAGAAAAAATAGGAACACCAACAGGAGAATACCAGCTCCTCTCCAATAACACACCAGGAAGTCACAAAGAGGCCTCCAAAACATCTGGACCGCACACCTCACTTACTTCAGCTAAGGTCAGAGTTCATTATTTAACAATTAAACAAAGAGACCATAATGGCATATAGTCAAGAGTTCCACATCCAAAATCCCTGCTGACCTCATCGATTTTCAGAAATTATTAACTTAAAACAAGCTGTAGAGTTATTTGTAAGTTAGTTTTGTCTTATTTCAACTGTGCTAAGATTTTTGCACTAGAAACTAGACCAAAACTACATGGTAAGATTTTGTGTTTTTGCACTTTACTGTCAAATGTAGCATAGTATTTAGATTTGGGAAAATAGATAAATAAATTATGGGATGGTTTCCCTCTTAAGGTAACATTACATGACCAAGACAAGCATGTATATGCCTTACAATCCATCATGCTGAAAAGTTTGCTCCATTTTGGGTCATTCTACATTTAGCTTTGCCTGATAACTTGTGAAAATCTACTATCAGCACAGACAATTATCACTCATATTACCACATGAGGTGGAAAGTAACAGCGCTATGGGAGATGTAACAACTGAATCTACACTACCATGGAGTGTGGGTTGCACCACAGAGCCTCAGGGACATTCCTATGACATATAAAGTATCTGACTACAGCAGGAATTTC
Source organism: Poecilia formosa (assembly GCF_000485575.1). NCBI lineage: Eukaryota > Metazoa > Chordata > Actinopteri > Cyprinodontiformes > Poeciliidae > Poecilia > Poecilia formosa. The sequence continues at coordinate 1,172 of NW_006801138.1, read as the reverse complement.
ATATAGTGACTGGACTGGAGTAGTTAGAGCACACTGTGTGCAATGCTAAAACATACAATTTGCAATTTGCATAAGCAAGACGAGACATAAGTATAGTAGCATGGCATACCAAATAAGCCATCACAGTAATGTACTGCAGTATCACAGAATGTGTTTTTTTTAGATGTGCGTCTGCTCCAACACAGCTGATTCAAATGGTCCAACTACACCACCGGCTAGTTTAAGTTTCTTCAGAGGCCTGCTAACAAAGTTTCTCACAGATCTTTTTTTTCTTTTCTCTCATCTGTTGCAGATCTTCTGCTGTGTTTGGAGTCATTGTCCTCATGACTGAGTGCACACTTTAGCTAACGGTCTCACATTTGACTTCAGAATACTTTTGTACGCAGCAGACAAGGGTTGACTGAAGGTCCAGTAGCTTCTAAACAAGCCCAGATAATCCTCCCCATCCGCTGAATAAAAACAAACAGTTGACTAAATTGAATGAATAAAACTGATGATTTCCTTCAGTGACAGCGCCTACAGTTTGAATGGAGCATGAGTTTCCCTTAAAGACCGCTCCAGAAGCTCAGCTGAGGTCAGAGGATGATGGAAACAGTAAATAAATGCTTCAGAAGTTTTTATTGTAGCTCATATTATTATAGACCCATTCATAGTCACGCTTAAGTCAAATGGAATCCAGGCTGATAGTGACTTCTGGCCTACAGACATATAACTTTGCACAGCTTTATTTCAGTCTAAGATAGTAAATAACAGCTATTCAAAAGCTCAGCATCAGGAAGGAGGCTCACCAGAGGTTGGAAGCAACTCAGTAAAATCTCCTCCTGACCAGCAACCCTTTAATAAACACAGAGACTGAGGAACAAGACCTCTGAAAATCACTCTGGAATTTGACATTTTGCCGTTACCACAAGTTCTAAAGGTTCTAATTCCTTGGCACCTTTTCCCCCTTACTTCATTGTTCCAACTTTCATCACATCTAATTAATGTTTCTGCACCACTACAACTTAACTGTGGCTAAATAAATCTTTAATTGCTGTAAATGATAGATGAGCAGCCAGGTGGGCATTTTCCTCCACCGAGGAGACTGTAGGGAGTAAATAAAAGGATCCTGCACATGTCCCATATTCAGCATACAGGAATATGTGGACAGTGGAGCAGAGTGGGATAAAGTG
>NW_006801137.1:51811-53469 GCF_000485575.1 Poecilia formosa | reverse complement strand
AGAGAAATAACATTTTTCTTCTTCTGCATTTGGTTCATTTGCTGCTCATTCTGTTCTTTTCCTGTTCAGATTTAAATATTTGCAATATAAACATAATAAATGTACAGAATTAGTAGTTTGAACAAATTCAGGCATTTATAGCTGCAGTGTGTAACTTTTATTAAAAATATGTTTTTTACATATTTGTGAAAAATGTTACCGTGTCATGACTGTATGGCATCAGACAGATGAAATGTGAACAGATCAAACTCCTCCATGAGCTGCTATTGAGGTTTGAAGAAATACACCAGGTTGGTGTAGCACGTTAGCATTAGCTCCTGTTAAGTACTATGTTATTGTAGTGCTTTAGCATTAGTTTAAGATAAATGCCTTAGTGTAGTGTTTTAGTGTTAGCTACTGCTAAATACTATGTTTGTCCAGCATGTTAGCATTTGTTTCTGCTAAATATAATAAGTGCTATGTTGGTATTGTGCTGTAGTATTAGCTAGTGCTAAATACCGCGTTGGTGTAGCACTTTCCAGCTAGCTAATGATAAATACTGAGTTGGTGTTGCACTTTGGCATTAGTTGCTAATAAGTACAGTGATTCTTGAGAATAGGGACAAAATGTGTTTTAATTTTCCCATAATTTTTTTTAAATTATTTCTCAACCTTATGTATGCAAATATGACAAATAATGTTTTGTAAATATAAATATGCTAAGGTACAGGCTCCCAGTTGCAACAGTTTTTTTTAAAAATTACATTTTTAATTGACCTGACCCAGAACTTTGTCATCACCATCTGACAAAAATAAATATAAAATAAATTTTAATTAATGACCCTATTAGTGATATTTTTACTCATTTTACAGAGAAATGCTTCTCAAGAAACAAAATAAATATTATTTAAAACCAAAAACAACAAAAAGGCCATCTGACGGAGTTGACACAGAACTGAAGGTGGTGACAAACTAGTGAATAAAATGAAAAACTTGGTACATGTGGAGTAATGCAATTCATGTAAAATACATTAAAATTAATTAATTGCACATTTAAAGTGAGATTTGACAATTTCATTGAAAGAGTCAGAAAAATCTGGTGGAGTTGACGAAATGCCAAACTACCTCAATTTATATGATGTTATTCTGAAGGAGGCCATATTGTAGTTCATCAGGTCCATGAAATCTTTACAGTTTACCAAAATTAAGCTTTTATTTCACAAAATTTCATCAAAGTTTTGTAAATTGTCAGTTATGGTGTTGACACATCATGGTTGTGACAAGCAACTTAGGAATAAAACAGAAGAAAAAACTAAAGAAAACTAAAGCCATGTTCGCAAAGGAAGAGAAAAGACAACGTCATGGGGTCCTCAGAGGTTCTGGTGCCCCCAATAATGCCTGATTTTTTTTACATTCTTTTCATGTCTGACGGTGTTGACAAAAACGAGAGACAAATTTCAATGGAGTTGGAAAATATATAAAAATGATTTTTAATTCAATTTATTGATACCTCTATAATTATTTATATGACTACTTATACTTGTCACAATATATAATTTTAGTATTTCTTTGTTTTAAACTATTATGTGTTGAGTTCTGCTCATGGACAAGGGCTTTTACAGGCATCATCCACCAACTGCAATGTTTAAAATAAAATAAAAATATTCAGCAAATACCTGG
>NW_006801137.1:50133-51041 GCF_000485575.1 Poecilia formosa | reverse complement strand
GAATGTAACTCGATCAGAGTCCTGAAGTTTCCATGTTGGACAGAATGTGTGTGTGAGGGTGTGGCTGGAACCTGAGAGGGAATGTACCTAGATCAGAGTCCTGAAGTTTCCATGTTGGACAGAATGCGTGTGTGTGTGAGTGTGTGGCTGTTCAATGCATGTCCAATTGCACTGTGGTCTACTTCCTGCTGTTGGATGGGTCTCCGATACGGTCTTCCTCAAAGCACCAAATTAAAACATTTCAACTCTCATAATAAAAGAAAAATAAAGGAACATTTATATCCTTGAAAAAAATTATATTTCCTGATGACAGAGAAGATTGTTTTGAATCATAGAAGGAAATCTGATTTTAATGAGAGCATTAATGTTTCTGTCTCTAAAACTCAGCAAATCCCTGATCAATTTTCAGCAATAATGTGTTTAATTTACTGTCTTAATCTAAAACTTTAATTAAAATGAGATTTTAACTTTGGAGTAAAAGCCTGTTTGTGACTGAAGCTGCTGAGAAACCTTATTATTCTGGAGCCTCTAATTGGTTTCACTTTTTATCATTCATTTTATAAAGAGAATCAGATACAATAAGGTGTTATCTCACATTTTCTGCTTTAATGTCTTTTTTTCTGTTTTGTGTTCAGAGGGAATGTGGTTTCTGGTTCAAACTGGATGATCTTATAAAAAACATGTTTCAGTTTAAATCCAGCCCTGCTGTTTATAACCTACCAGCTAACAGCAGCTATTATCCATCTCAGTTACTGTGAGGTTTGATTTTACTGTTAAATAGAGAAAAGAAACCAAACATTTGAAATTTGTTCATTTTGTCACAAATTTATGGCAGATTTTAAACATAAAACATGGAAAAGATGGATGGATGGATGGATGGATGGATGGATGGATGGATGGATGGATGG
>NW_006801137.1:3120-17887 GCF_000485575.1 Poecilia formosa | reverse complement strand
TATTTATTCCTATTTTATTCATTTCTATTGTAACTCCAGCTGCCTGCTAAAATCTACATGTTTGTTGTCTCTGTTGTTTTGTGTCGTTTTCTTCCAGCTGCTGTTTGGTTCTGTTGGCCTCCATGTTTGTACTGTGAACTCATAATGTGGACATTATGGCACCTTGATGGACTCGACTGTATGTCTTCATAGAAATAACAAGAAGCATGAAAGCTGTTGGTTTGTATTCAATGTTGCTATGGATATTTTGTTGACTAGGAATAATTCAGCCATATGTAAAAACAAAGCAATACTTTTTATAAGAGCTTTTGCAGCATGAAGCTAAATATTTTCTCTGTAGAAACTTTATTGTAATTGAAGTTCTGTATTGTTTGTTACTGTGTTTCATTCCTCAAAGTTTTATGTTCATTTCTCAGTTTGACTCCAACTGGCTTCAGTAAAGAGTCGACAGAAGCTTCTGATCTGGGCTCTTATTTTGGAGGGTTGATCTGAATGTCGACTCCAACAAGGTGATGGAGGCTGAGGACACGACAGAAATGCTTCAAATGACACAACAATGGCAACAAGGCTAAATAAAACACAACATTTTATTTTCCCCACATGAATTCTGTCTTTTTCTCTCTCAGGTCGGCCATTTTTCCTCCTCAGAACTTAAATCCATGCAGACAATCATCCTGGTTCTGCAGATAAAGATCGGAGCGCCGCTGCTGCACTCTCCTCCGCCAGCTTCCTGGTTTCCATGGCAACGTCTCAGTTTAGTATTATCATCCAAACACTCGCCTGAGCAACAATAAGGCATCCAGACGGAAGAAGAAGTTCTGAACTTTGAGATCCGGAGCTCAGCAGGAAAAAGTTTCTCCTGTTAGAGAACCAGAGGAAACGAGCCGAGAGAAAACCGAGAGAAACATCGTTAAAACTCGCAGAGATGGAAACGCAACTAAAAACATGGAGACACGGATCAGGAAGTCATTCAGCCAGGAGAAGGAAACCTCTGCTGCACTGTAAAAACTACAAGAATAAAGTGTTTTTACAGGAAAACAGCTGATATTACACATGTTAACCCTCCTGTTCTGTTAGTTTCTGAGGTACAGCAATAATGTTCGCGGGTCAATTTGACCCGGGGAGTGTTTAGTCGTGCTATAGTGTCAGAAACCAAAAAAATCCTCCAAATCTTTTTGTGTCTGATTATTAACTCCTATACTAACCATTTCAATCAATATTTGTGCAATTATGTTTTTTTTTTCCTCACAAATGAAAAACCTAAACACAAAATAACACTAATTATCTTTGAAAGTGACTTTTTGTAAATTTTTTTATATTACATTTAGATTTTTTCCATGGCAACGTCTAAACTGAGGCGTTGCCATGGAAACCAGGAAGCTGGCAGAGGAGAGTGCAGCAGCGGCGCTCCGACACAGAATAGTGTCTCAAGTTCTTTATTATTGAACTTGAGACACTATTCTGCCCTGGGTCAAATTGACCCGCTGACTAAAATCAAGACAAATGAGTCCTGAAGATGATCCTCCAGGTGGATTTCCAGTTTAAACCTGCATGTCCAAAACATAACTGGGTTTTTCATCACATGCTGCCCAGATTTTTATGTCATATTTAGCTGGTGTGGAAGGCATATATAGTGTAAATGAGCAGCAACCTCTGAATGCCAGCGGTGATCTTTATGAATGCCACAAATCTTCCATCTACTGTGACATTGGAGCCTGTTTTATAGGACAGGAGAAGTTACAACCCACATGTTCCACACTGATCTATTAGCTGCTAGTTTGTCTTGTCCATCGATTGTCAAATCAGATTACTCTGGAGAAAAGTCTCCAGAAACATTATGGCCCGTAATATTACCCTGCCTGTCTCTGCATCCCTTAGACTGGCTGTTGATTCATCAATTGACCCGGAACATAACAGGAGGGTTAAATAATTAACTCTACTAGAAAAACATGTCAATTATTTTACAGTGACCAACATCACTGCTGAATTACATTAATGATCATTTAAGGTCAAACTGTTTATAACAAAGACAACATAAAGTTTTAAAGTGAACTTTATGTTTTGAAAAACAGACAGAAAGCAAAGACTAAAGTTTATTCAGTGTTTGAATGTCAAATTGACAGATGGTTTTATCGACTATCACAATATTTTTCAGTTTTTCTGTAGTTTTAATAAATAAAGTTGATTCCACTCACATATTGTTGCTGTAAAATAATTTTCTCTGACAGTTTAGAGTGTTTCTCTGCTGTGATTTTACTGAGTTGTTGTGTGAACTTGACTGTCATTTTTTACAGTGTGCTAATCTAAGAGGATCGGCCAAAGCAGAAAAACCTGTTTAAACGTTTTAACCTTCATTTCCTGCCCGTCTCTTTGCTCTGAGTCACAGAGCAGGAAACTAAAAGTCAACCATAAAACCAACAACTAAAATCCTTCTTTATCTTTAAATGCGTCATGGTGGAATTCAGTTTTCGAACATGCAAGAACACAACCAGAAGAGTCAGAGTAGTGAACAATAATAATGAGTTTACTGAATCCAGGGAGGAAAAGGGAAGAGGGAGTGGATACTGGAGCGAATGACCAGGTCGTCTTACTGTCAACGAGAGGCAGATGGTTAAAGGAGGAAGGTGAGTATCTTTCCAGGAGTGAATCGAACAGGTTCTTACTCGATATGAAGGTGAGTAAACGAGCAGAGCGCTGGAGGATAGCGCCTCGTAGGAGAGCGGACAGGTTTGTTACTGCTGAACGAACAGAGTCCAACTTGGTCCAGATGTACCTCTTCTCCAGACTGGGTTCGGGCTGGGACCGACTGATCCTAGCGTTACGAAGGGGAATCCGCTGGAGACAGACCGAAGACGGGGGAAGGAGGCGAACACACGGGGAGTGGCGTTCGACCGGTAACACCGGCAGCGTCGAGGAAGGACACACGAGGAAGGTGACTCACAGACAGCACTCACGGAAACAACGAGGAGGTAACAGGATCACCGAAGTAAGCTAACACTCAGGCGGTGAGAAGTTGTTCAGCCGTAGCTTATATCCACAATCCACGCGCTCCAAACAAGCCACAGGTGTGACCACCTGTGGCAGCATCTCAGGGGCTCTGCATCTGGCGACATCTAGTGGAAGCCCAGGAAAATGACGGTGCTCCAAACAAGAAATAAAACTCAAACCAAAACAAAGAAAAAGACCAACAAAACAGAAAAACACAGATCCTGACAAAATGTTGCATTTTGGCTCTAATTTCACTGAAATACTTTCTTAAGCTGATTGTTGCCGTTTGCCAGCCGACACCATTTAACACACAGATGAAGGGATTTCAGGCCAACCTGAGTTTCTGCTTCATAATCAGCTTCTGTGGACGATGAATCTGCTGCTCTTTAATATTTACAGTTTCATGTTGACAAATCCACCTGAGTTTTTACCTGAACTGGCCATCATTTAATCCTTCATCCTGTTTTTCTAGCTGGAGGAGATGAAATGAGTTTAAAGGTCTCAGGGCGACGTTCCTCCATCTGACCAATGAAATCAAGTCGTCAGTGAGAGGAAACATTAATGCATCCACTCTTCGGCGTACAACACCCCTTTCAGACCGATCCAGCTAAAAGAAAGAACCAGAAAAGCGCCAGCATCCCCGCACCAAGATGCAGTCGAGCGATGTATTCCCTGCCCGAACTCTCTAATCCAAGTGGAGCGCCTATTACGGGTGCGCCTGGCGTGCAGAATCTGTCCGCCCCTTGCTCGGCAGCGCATCCGTTTTTGTCGGTTGCAGGATCATTGCTCTTCTTCTCCTTCCATCCAGGCTCCTTTTATTCTGGCTTCAATCAGCCTCTGCTGACACCTGAGCAGGAGGGTTTCCGTCTCCTTAATCTCCTTTTGTATAAAAGTCCAGTGTGTTTGGGTTGTTAAAGGGAAAAACAAAAACAATCCAAACATGAAAAGCACAACTAAAAAAAATTAAGAAAAGAAAGCAATCATATTTTCTCATGTGCAACAGGGGAAGGCAGGCTTATTGTCATTGTTGAGGAAACACTGCAAAAAAAAAAACTAACTTTGAGATCCGGGGCTCAGCAACACAACCTGACGTGACGGGTTTTTGCTGTTTGGCCAGAAGAGACTGAACTTCCTCCTCTCTCTGCTCTGCCTACATGAAACCTCTGTTTCAGTTCCTCCTAGATATTTGGGGTCATAGTTCAGATTTTATTTCAGCTTCTATGTGGTAAAGAGCTGCATCTTGTTGTAGAAACACCTTGTTTCCATGGTTACCATCATAAAAACTGTTGGGAAAAGAGAAAGTGAGAGATGTATCCAAAGTGCACATATTATTACATATCCTTCTTCCAAGAAGAAGGATAATAAAGAGATATAACTCTTTGTTATGTTTGTTTGAAGCTCATTGAGAAATATATTGTGATTTATGCTGGTTTAAAATTACGGTTGAAGAGGCTTGAAAGATAAAATCCCCTCAAAATAATGAGGGTGGAAGAGTCCTGAGGAAAAAGCCCTTGAAATATTTATTCTGGTTGTGACAAGATCCCCTATTGCCCAACAAACAACAACGCTGTGATTGGCAAGTCATATTGAGTGTCATGATTGGGGATCACTAATTGCTTTGGGGTTTTAGAGAACCCCTGGGGCGGTATTCCCTAAAATATTGTTTAATCAATTTATTAAGTGAGAGGAAAACAACCAGTGAGTCCTATTTGGAAATGTTGGACAGAATGTGGGTGAGTGTGTGTGGCTGTCCCCTGACGGTGTAACTTGATCATCGTGTCCTGAAGTTTCAATAATGGACAGAATGTGTGTGTGAGTATGGGGCCGTCCCCTGATGATATAACTTGATATTTTACTATTTGTTATAGCAGTTTTTGTCCTATAATCATTTAAAAATAGTTACAAAATTATGTGTTACTCATGTAATTTTTGTTTCAGTGGTGATTCCTGGATAATTGTAATAACATGATTCTCTCAGAGCTGGTCCAAGTAAGTGTTTACACAGCTCAGCAGGAAGATGATGGGATCCTCAACTCCATGTCTGGGCTGATAGGAGAACTGCAAGGAGCGGCTCCAGGACGAGTCTCTACAGGCTCTTCATGATGTGGGAGGTCAGAGGTCACAGGAGTCCTTGGAGTCACAGGGTCGCTGCGTCTTTGGTACCGGAACAATGCAGGATGTTTTCCACGTCACAGGGATCCTCTGCAGGCCAGGCTCATGTTAAAGACATGTGCTTTGCTTCCCTCTGCTGGACGGGAGGGTGTACTGCACGTTGTTGCATAATTCACATTAGAAACCTTTTGATTTTTTACCAATGTTAGTGGCAAATAATTGCAGTAAACTGTAATAAACTTATACAGGTTCACATATGGCTAGACTTTTTATTGCAGGTTATCTGTAATAAGTTAATAAAACAAATAATCATCAGATCAGTAAACACTATAATGATGTGAAGTCACACAGAAAAGCCTGAACCTTTCACAGTTTTATGTTAGAAGGATTTTTAGCTGCAGATACATGAAGCCATTAATCCAAACAAACCTGATAGCTTTAACTGTTTTTATTGGTTTTATTTTTGCTGTTTCAGATTAAAAGGAGAAAATCGTGAACAATGATCATTTGGTCATATGAAGCAGCATATATTTGTTTACATGAAATGTACTTAAACATGAAAAATCTTAAGGTTTGGAAACGGGTCCATGTAAATAATAACTATTCAAACCGAAGAAAATATATCATGTGGATACATATTGTGATAGTTTTCATTTCTAATCCGTCACAAGTAAAATTGAAAGACCAAACTTTCAATAGCCAAACTAGAAACTTATTTACATCAATTTGTTGTAAATTATGAACACAGTGTTCAAAATATTTCATTGGAAAACACAGAAAGATATGTATAGTCCCCAGATGATCAGATCATCTCCAGTTTTCTGACTAAGAAATTTATAATAATAATAATAATAATAATAATAATAATAAGAAGAAGAAGTAGAAGAAATTTACAAACCAGCAAACTATAAATCATGAAACCAATCAATCATCTGATCAATAAGGATTAATTTGTTCCTCATGTTGAGGTCATCAGAGCTGCTGTTTGATCACTGAGATCTTCCTCCGCAGGATCTTTACTGGTTTGTCATAAGTGTCGAAGTATGGAAACATCTTGTCGGCAAAGGTGTGTGTGAAGGTGTGAATGTGTGTGTTAGTATAAAGATCAGAGAAGGACAGTTTTCCTCTGTTCGAGTCCAGATTCACTCTGATCCTCTGAGGATTCTTCTGGACTGAGAGACGAGTGGAACGAGCTGGTGGAGAATTTGCTGAGTATTTACCTCCACAAAACCAAATATACCACAATCCAGACTTTATGTCTCCTTTCTTCTGAACAGACTCTTCTAACACACCAAGTAACCAGAATTTACTGTCTCCAACATCAACATCCCAGCTGTGGATCCCTGAGTTAAAACCCTCAGAACTCAGAACAGAACATAACCTAAACCTCTCTGGATTATCAGGAAGCTGCTGATTCTCTCCATAAGTCAAACCAGTCAGATCATCAGACAGATGGAGGTTTGGACCAGCCGTGTTTGGGTCCAGAACCAGAGGAGTGTAGGTCACCATGTTCTTCATGTTGCTCCAGATGTTGAAGGCCAGGTTGCCCAGATGTTTGGCCTGGTCTATCAGAGCTCCTGAGGGCAGCTGTGGATCCTCCAGCAGGGGGCAGCGCTGGACTCTTTCCACTGCAGCCTTGTAGTTGTGCAGGAATGAGACGTCTGCAGCTCTCAGCTCCTCCTCTGTGGCTCTGACTGTGTCTGAAAGAGCTGCTATCTCTCTGCTCACAGCCTCCATCTTCTCCTTCATCATCCCTCTCTTCTGCTCCTCTTCCTCCCTCAGTGCAGCCAGCCTGGCCTCCTCTTCCTCTGTTAGAAACTGATGAAGCTGCTTAAACTGCTCCCTAATCTGCCTCTCTGTGTGTCGGGCCTGGACCTCCAGGTGTTCTGCTGTCTGATCAAACTTCTTCTGAACTTTCTTCCTGAGCTCCAGCTTCTCCTTTAAAGGCTCCAGAGTTTCCTGAAGTTTCTTCCTGTGTTGCTGAGCAGCTTCATCGATGGCTCTGAATCTGTGCTCGGTGTGTAAATCTGAATCTCTGCAGACGAGACACACTGGCTGCTGATGGTCCAGACAGAAGAGTTTGAGTTTCTCAGAGTGCAGAGAGCAGAGACCCTCTGAAGCTGTTTGGTTTCTCTGCTGTAAGAAAGACTCACACAGATTCTTCAGAACCAGATTTAAAGGTGGATCATCCTTAGAAGATTTCTTCTTACAAATAGGACACTGTTTTAGTGATTTCTCTTTCCACCAGTTCTCCAGACACTCCTTACAGAAGCTGTGGCTACATGACACAATAACCGGATTGTTAAAGACGTCCTGACAGATCGGACAGCAGAGATCCTCCTCTGACCTGGAAGTCATTTTGTGTCTAGTGAAGCTAAAAACGCAGCACACAGAAAGTTAAACCAGGAAGTCAGTTTCCCTCCTGCAGAAACTTTATACTCTTACTTTCACTTTGACTTCCTCGTTTTTTCTCCTGCAGCAGTCTGTGTTTGAGCATCTGGTTCCTCGCTTTTCTCTCTGTTTTCCTTCAGTCTGTCTTGAGTCGGTAGTTTGGTGTAAGGAATGTGACACAGGTGATCCTGGGTGTTTCCTCGAATATTTTTTTCTACCTGAACTATTTCCTGATTTTTCTTCTTCTTCTTCTTTTATGGTGGTTGGCAAGCAACTTACAGATGCATTACCTCCACCTTCCAGATTGGAGTATGGACCGGATGCTTTATATTCTCCCCATAATACCTGTTCTTAGAAAATTAAAAATACTACTGAAAACTACATCCCCTGAGGATCGATGAAACAATTCTCTAATATCTAACTTATTTTTATTTCTACTTAACTCTCTAAGTAACACATCTGTTTTCCGTCCATATTTATTATATTCTAAGAATATATGATGTACTGTTTTTATTTTCCACAATAATTACAACTACCTGTATTGTTTATTGATTATCTTAAGAATACTGCTTAATCTTCTATGTCCAAACCTTATTCTAGATATAATATCTTCTTCCTTTCTATTTCTATTTCCTTTTCTTAATTCCCCAACTTTTCTTTACTATAATAAAACCTCACATTATCTTCTTTATCCCACTGTTCTTGCCACTTCTTCTTGATTTACTCTTTTATAATATTTTTTTATCTTGTTTTTACGTATTTTTATATTTAAATTAATAACATTCTTTTTTGAAGCACTCTTAGTAAAACTATCAGCTAACTAATTTTCTACCACACCAATGTGGGCAGGAGTCCAAACTAAGAACCACAATTTTTAATCCTGAAAATTAAGTGAATTATATACAGTATACTGTCTTGATTCTGAGTTTCCTTCTTGAAAACTAATTAATGGATTACTTGAATCTGAACAAACTAAAACATTGTCAAGAAAACCCAAGATCATTCCAGTTCCACATGCTGGACATTTTAAGTTTAATATTAACAATAAATAAAGTTACATTTAAAGTTTATCAAGTAACATCCCCAACAGTAGACTCAAACTTTGATCAAATCAGTCTGGTTGTGTGTTGTTTTTGTCACCTGCAAACTTTGGTTTAATTCTATTTCTTTTTTCTATCTTAAGAAATTATAGTCAGGTAGAAAGAGTGTCATGAAACAGGAACAGCAGGCTTCCTGAGAAATGAGGAAGTAAGTTTCCAGCTTGCAGATTCATAGAAATTGTTTCAACTATTCCTTATTTCAAAGCATGAAAGTTTTAATGAATGAAATCTAAACATTTTGAGTAATTGGATAAGATTCAAGCTAAAATACTTATATGTTTTGCTTGTAAGAATACTTACACTTGCAGAAAGGTTACAAGCAGGGCTGGCCCAAGTCTCCATGGAGCCATGTATTTCTGCTAACAATGAGGATTGCTCTCCTTGGGCTGCCACCTTATTGTGGTGGAGGGGTTTGAGTGTCCCAATGATCCTAGGAGCTATGCTGTCTGTGGCTTCATTCCCCTGGTAGGGTCACCCAAGGCAGACAGGTCCTAGGTGAGGAACCAGATGAAGCGCAACCTGAAGACCCCTTATAGTAAGAAATAACGTTGGAATTAGTCTTCCCTCATCTGGACGCGGGTCACCGGGTCATCTGGAGCCAGGCCTGGAGGTGGGGCACAATGGCGAGTGCCTGGTGGCTGGGCTTGCACCCAGGGAGCCCGGCTGGGCTCAGCCCGAAGAGGAGACGTGGGTCCCTTTTCCAATGGGCTCACCACCGGTCGGAGGGGCCAAAGGCGAGAGAGGGGACCCTGGCGTTCCAATCCTTGGTTGCAGAAGCTGGCTCTTGGGATGTGGAACATCACCTCTGATGGAGAAGAAGCCAGAGCTAGTGTGCGAGGCTGAGTGGTTCCGGCTAGAAATAGTCCGTCTCATCTCAAGGCATGGCTCTGGTTCTGGATCCAGTCTCCCTGAGAGAGGTGGACATACTTCCACTCTGGAGTTGTCCACTGTGAGAGATGCCGGGCAGGAGTTGGCATACTTGTTGCCCCCCATCTCGCCACCTGAACATTGTGGTTTATCCCAGTGAATGAGAGGGTAGCCTCCCTCCGCCTACAGGTGGGGGAATGGCTTCTGACTTTTGTTTGTGCTTAAGGGGCGAACAGCAGTTCAGATTACCCACCCTTCTTGGAGTCCTTAGAGGGGGTAGTGGAGAGTGCCGCTTTTGGGGACTCCCTTGTTCTGGTGGGGGACTTCAACGCTCACGTGGGCAATGACAGTGAGACCTGGAGGGTTATGGTTCAGACGTCCAACAACAGAACACCACTGGTGCTGTGGTAGAGATGCCAACAGTCTTTTAAAATCTGAAAAGTAACCTGCAATTTATCCTTTTTCCACCTGCGTTCAACACGACAACAGTCCTTTCTTACAGCACGAGTTTTGTCATTAAACCAAGGCTCATGTTTAATCCTTGGCTGCCTAGTTTTTTATGGAGCAACCAAGTCCAGGATGGTTTGACAGGAAGAACAGAACCAGGACCAGATCTCTTCTGTATCAGAGTGAAGGAAGTCAGATGATCCACAGAGCTGAAGAAAAGCAGTGGAAGTGCAATTATAAATAGCAGTCTGTCCTCAGGTGTGGTCCCTGCTAGGTTTAAACATGCAGTAGTGCAGTCATTGCTTAAAAAGCCTTACCTTAATCCTACTGTTCTGGCTAATTATCGGCTTATTTGAAAGCTGCCTTTTCTTTCTAAGGTTTTAGAAAACATTGTGTACTGCCAGCTGACATGGGGTTTCCGTTCATTGTTATGCTGATGATTGTCAGATTTATTTGCCCCTGAAGCAGAAGGATGTACATTCAATCAAACATCTCCTGGCATGCCTAGGAGACATTAAAGCTTGGTTGGCCTTGAACTTTTTAAACTTTAATGAAAACAAAACAGAGGTGATGGTGTTTGGACCCAGTGGCTCCTGTGAGTCCTCCTCTGTTGACCTGGGACCTTTGGAGGAATATTTTAAACCTGTTATTACAGATGTTGGTTTTAAGGTGGACAGTGATTTTAAATTGGACAGCCAAATTAGAGCCGTGGTTAAGTCCAGCTTTTATCATTTAAGGCGATTGGCGTCAGTGAAATCTTTTCTTTCTAGGCAGCATTTTGAAACAGTGATCCAGGCTTTTATTTCAACTCGATTGGACTACTGTAATGCACTTTATCTGGGAGTCAGTCAGGCGCTGCTCTCACGTCTGCAGCTAGTACAAAATGCTGCTGCACAACTTCTGACAGGAACTCGAAAGAGGGAGCATGTGACCCCTGTCCTGGCCTCACTTCACTGGCTGCCTGTATATTTTAGGATTCATTTTAAAATTCTTATGTTTGTTTTTAAATCATTGCATAATCTTGCCCTGGCTTACCTCTCTGAGCTTCTTCATCCCTACGTACCCCATCGGTCTCTCAGGTCAGCAAATCAGCTGCTCTTGGAGGTACTGAGAACAAAAAGGAAGCTCAGAGGGGACAGGGCTTTCTCTGTTATGGGCCCCAAATTATGGAACAACTAGAGAGGCCCCTTCACTGTCCACCTTTAAAGCTCGTCTTAAAACACATCTATTTTACTTGGCTTTCAACACCAGCAGGATCTAGTTTTAAATTGTATGTTTTGTTTTTAAACTGTAAAAGTATTTATTTTTTTATTTTTTTGTTATGTTGTGTTTTAATACACATCACTTTATATCAGCTATGTTTTTTTTTTTTTTTAAAGTGCTTTATAAATAAAGTTGGTATGGTATGGTATCAGATTTGCGGCCGTATGTCTTGGACACTCGGGTGAAGAGAGGTGCGGATCTGTTCACTGACCACTACCTGGTGGTGAGTTGGCTCCGGTGGTGGGGGAGGAAGCCGGTCAGACCTGGCAGCCCAAATGTGTTGTAAGGGTCTGCTGGGAACATCTGGTGGAGTCCCCTGTGAGACGGAGCCTTAACTCCCATCTCCGGCCAAACTTTTAACACGTCCCAAGGGAGGTGGTGGACATTGAGTTTGAGTGGACCATGTCCCGTGCCTCCATTGCTGAGGCGGCTTATCAGAGCTGTGGCCATAAGATTGTCTGTGCCTGTCGCAGTGGCAACCCTCAAACCCATTGATGGACATTTTCGGTGAGGAGTGCTATCAAGCAGAAGGAGTCCTATTGGATCTTTTTGGCCTGTGGGACTCCAGAAGCAGCTGATGGGTACCAGCAGGCGAAGTGCCATGCGGCTCGGGTGGTTGCTGAGGCAAAAACTCGGGTGTAGGAGGAGTTTGGAGAGGCCATGGAGAAAGACTTCTGTTCAGCTTTGAGGCGATTCTGGTCCACCATCCGGCATCCCAGGAGGGGGAAGCAGTGCAGCACCAACACTGTTTATAGTGGGGATGGTGGGCTGCTGACCTTGACTTAGGATGTTGTGGGCCGGTGGCCAGAATACTTCGAAGACCTCCTCAATCCCACCAACATGCCTTTTCTGTCATCGTGAGTTCAGGCTGGATCTGATTCTAGGCAATAGGAGCCATCACACTGAAAGCTTTCTTCCCCTTTTCAGTTCATATCTTCAGTTTCAGATATGAGTTTGGTTCAGAGTCACAGATCTAATCTCTGCTTCACTTTCAAAAACTTAACGCACTAAACAAAAACAAGTTTTAATAGGTAACCCCACTTAATAAAATTCCTCATAAATATTGATGTATTGTAGTGGATCTAAACAGAAATCATGTGTTATTTTAATGATAACTTAAGTTGCTTTAAACTTTTATATTTGATGTGTTTTCTCCATGTCCCTTATGGCTGAGAACTAACAAATATGTAGGAATTGAATATCTAGGAAGTATCATAACTGAAACTTAAGGCTCAGCAGCGGAGTTTACGAGAAAAATATTCAGATAGTATTTTGTGTTTTTAAAGGCTCTACATTGAAGATGATAAGAAATAAAGGCATCTTTTTTTGTTTGCTCCTCTGCTCTCGCCTCCCATACTGAGCTGTCAGCTAATGCTAGCGCTCAGCCGCTCCCTCTCGTTTCAAAATCTTCATATTAAAGTAAGAGTTATATTGCTAAATATAATTTAAATATTATATTCCAAGACATTCACGTGGAAGACATTATGGTACACCCATTTATATGCTGCTTTCACAATAAAAGTGTGCATCCAGTCCATGTTTGAGCCAGCTGTTGCAATTGCAAAAAGAAATGATGTATCAGAAATAATTGGGGACATTATGCAATGCTGAAAAACTCTGTTTCCAGCTACTTCTCTCACTTCTGGGTGGAAGAGGAACACCTTTGGAACAAAACCAGAAAATCTGGTTTTGTTCCAAACCAGATTTGGAACAAAACCAGATCTGATTTTCAATTCCAAAATAAAAGCCTGTTAAAGAACATGTTTTTACTTTTGTCCCTGAAAATTGTCATGTTCATTGCTTGAAAACTCTCTGTTTCCAGTAAGTCCTCTCACTTCTCAGTGACAGAGGGACACCTCTAGAAGACAACCAGAAAATGTCAACCAGATCTGATGAATAATTTCAAAAATAAAAATCTATCAAAAAAGTACTACCCCCAAAAACGTACGCCGAAAAATACAGAATTTGTTAAAAACTTTGAGCTGAGCTGAAGTAAATAAAAGAGAGAAGTTCAAAAACACACTGAAAGTGAGAATCCTTCTTCAAAATGAAGATATATCATAGATTTCAAAAGAAATTAAAAACAAAAGGCCGTGGATAATATTGGAAATAGCAGCCCCTTTACTTCCGGAGTGTAATGGTCCCATTTCCAAATAAGGAACTGTATGAGACTAACAGTGGTCCTGACCTCACCGGGATTTACACCGATGGCCTATAACTTTATCTGTTTTTATTGATTTTATTTTTTCTGTTTCAGATTAACAAGAGATATTTGTGAAATATAATTAACAATTCCCATGAAGCAGCTGACACTTTAGTTTGCATAAAATTCTTCCTAATAGAAGAAAAACTTAAAATGACTTCAGGTTTGGATTAGCAGTTCATTTGGACAAATAATAATGTAGCAAACAAAATGAAGTACGTTATTTTTTGGATATCTGACCAGAGGGTGAAGATGAAATAATAAATGTATGTTTTTGCTCATCTGGGATTTTTGTGTTTCTTTATTTTGTTCACCAGTCAAGCAGTGCAGTGCAGCCGGTTGGACGTATTCTGTGATAGTAAAATAGTTTTAATTTTGCAGTCGTAAATAAAACAGAAACAGCAAATGTTGATGAACTAGCTGCAAGATTTTGGTGGTGAAGAAAAACAAAACACACTCTTACTAGCTATTAATACATTTATTAAGCTTCCCATTATGGTTACCACAATCTGCCAGTCATTTGTTTACATCAAGTTGTTTTAAATAATAACTACAATGTTCAAAACATTACAGTGGAAAACACAAAGATAATCAGACATTTCCAGTTTCCTGATTAAAAACTGAGTTAAAATATATTAAATTCACCAACTCAGCAAACTATCAACCATAAAACCAATCAATCATCTGATCAATAAGAATTAATTTGTTCTTCATGCTGAAATCATCAGAGCTGCTGTTTGATCACTGAGATCTTCATCGGTTGGATCTTTACTTTATACAAAGTGTCAAAGTATGGAACCATCTTGCCAGTGAAGGTGTGTGTGAAGGTGTGAATGTGTGTGTTAGTATCCAGATCAGAGAAGGACAGTTTTCCTCTGTCCCAGTCCAGATTCACTCTGATCCTCTGGACTTTCTTCTGGTCTGAGAGAAAAATGGGACGAGCTGATGGAGAATCTGCTGAGTATTTACCTTCATGGAACACTAAAAACCACAATCCAGACTCTATGTCTCCCTTCCTCTCTACGGACTCTTCTAACACACCAAGTAACCAGTATTCACTGTCTCCAACATCAACATCCCAGCTGTTGTTCCCTGAGTTAAAACCCTCAGAACTCAGAACAGAACCACAGTAATAATTGTCAAATCTCTCTGGATTATCAGGAAGCTGCTGATCCTCTCCTGCCCTCATGCTGGTCAGATCTTCAGACAGGATGACCTTTGACCCAGCCGTGTTTGGGTCCAGAACCAGAGGAGTGTAGGTCACCATGGTCTCCATGTTGCTCCAGATGTTGAAGGCCAGGTTGCCCAGATGTTTGGCCTGGTCTATCAGAGCTCCTGAGGGCAGCTGTGGATCCTCCAGCAGGGGGCAGCGCTGGACTCTTTCCACTGCAGCCTT
>NW_006801137.1:0-2185 GCF_000485575.1 Poecilia formosa | reverse complement strand
GCAGAGGAGAAAATGTACATGTGCTTGTTTTTACGACTCCCTGGCGCTAAATTTGGACATGAAATGCTCGGTGTGTAAATCTGAATCTCTGCAGACGAGACACACTGGCTGCTGATGGTCCAGACAGAAGAGTTTGAGTTTCTCAGAGTGCAGAGAGCAGAGACCCTCTGAAGCTGTTTGGTTTCTCTGCTGTAAGAAAGACTCACACAGATTCTTCAGAGCCAGATTACAGGGAGGATCTTTGATGAACGATATCTTACAAACTGGACACTCTCTTACTGGTTTCTCTCTCCACCAGTTCTCCAGACACTCCTTACAGAAGCTGTGGCTACATGACACAATAACCGGATTGTTAAAGACGTCCTGACAGATCGGACAGCAGAGATCCTCCTCTAAACTGGAAGCCATTTTGTCTGAGTGAGATTGAAAACAAACAGAATGTTAAAACCAGGAAGTCAGTTTCCCTCCTGCAGAAACTTGATTCTCTTACTTTCACTTTGATTTCCTTGTTTTTCCTCCTGCAGCAGTCTGCGTTCCAGAGTCTGGTTCCTCACTTTTCACTCTCTTCCCCTTGTTTGGTTTCAGTTTTCCACGAGTCTGTGACAAAGGTGATCCTGGGTGTTTTCCCGAATAGTTTTTTTCTCTCCTAACTATTTCCTTTTTTTCCCAAGGGTCCCGTTTCAATTCCATTCCGGAAGCAAAGATGTAGTGCCCTCTGGCGGATTTTCTGTGAATCTGCAGTTTTAGAAAACAGAACAGTACTGGAGAAGATTAAGCTTGATGTGAAGGAAACGTTTTCTTTCTATTAAGGAATTGGGTTCAGATTAAGAAATAATTTACTAATATTTTTTTTAATGTGACTGAAAATACAGTAAATGTAAACCAAAACAATAAAAACTAGTTCACCAACCCAGCAAGTTATGCAGTCATTCGTAAAACCAATCAACCAGCCCACCAATAAAAATGGTGAGAATTAAAATTCATTATTAAGAATTCATCTGTAATCATTTATCAATAATTAAATTTTCAATAAAATGCAAAACAATTACTGTATCTCTGGAATCATAAATATAACTAAGCCAATAAATTGCAAAAAAATATCCCAGCATATAATGAGCAAAACAATAAGCAATCATGCACAGAAAGGTGGTTCACCTCGATTAGGTTATTGTGAACCACCTTACCCACAGGTGATTTTTGCCCGTTCTGATAAAAATGTACCTTTGACACAAAGAAAGCCCTGTTGATGTGATATTTTATTGTAAAATGATTGGTTACAAGTATAAACTAGGGCTGTTGTAAATGAATATTTTAGTAATCGAGTAATCTTACGATTAATCGAGTAATCGGATAAAAAAAATTACAAAATAAACTATTGGCAAATCTGCAATAACACCAGTTAGTCCAGATCAGTCCAATATGTCCTTTTTGAGCATCCCTAACAATTAAATGTTTGTAGTTTAGAAAGTTTACTTGTAACAGTAGTTTGCTTTAACCTGAAGAAAAGCTAAGATATTAAATTATTTATTTATTTATTATTATTATTAATTTCAGGATGGAAAGACACCAATAAATAAATGCTTTTCAGCAGGCACGTGCAGAGGGGGAGGCTGGGGGTGCTTGAGCACCTGCCCTTTTTGCTCCTTGCCCCAAAGTGCCCTTTTGGTCAATTTTTTTTTTTTTTTGAATTATTATTTTCAAAGCCCTTTTCTGACACATAATAACATGTACTAAAATTATTTTATTTATTTATTTATTTTTTGTACAACATAATAAGCCCTCCGGTCACCTTGTTACCTTTGACCTTTTGCCCGTGACGCATGACGCAGTTGCCTCTCGCGCAGTCAGATAAGGCGGCTAACTGGAGCTCAGCATAGCGAACGTTCCAGATTACAGATCAGTTTTTGGTGAATTATATATATAAAAAAAACTTTTTTAGTGAATAAAGTGGAGCAGACTTGCTGCTTGTCAGATGACGGAAAACGATGAAAGTATCGTTTCTGCTTCAGCGGTTTAAGCAGAGAGGTAAAGAAATACAACAGACACTGACAGGCCTCTGCGTTTGGCTTACTCTGAAGAACTACTGAGGGGAGGACACAGCCAGGTGAGGAAAAACTGTTCTTATCTATCATTCAGTATTTTATCATACAGACATTAGGCTGTTGTTGTTGTGCTATTAGCTAGC
>NW_006801136.1:16747-21856 GCF_000485575.1 Poecilia formosa | reverse complement strand
AGTACTGCAGTTTGTCAGAGACCAGCTGGACTTCTCTGTTCTCAGCTCTGAAGTCCAAAGCGACCCATCTGACAGGACTGGAGCTGAGAGGAGCCAACCTGGAAGATTCTGGAGTGAAGGAGCTCTGTGGTTTTCTACACACTGAAGGCTGCAGTCTGGAGAGATTGAAGTATCTTAATCATATAATTATTGATATTTCAGTGAATAATTATCTATAATTGATCATAAATCAAAGTTCATTTCTTCTGTTCTCATAAATATTTTCTGAGTTTGTTCCTGGATCCAGAGTTTAATTTAGTCCCTCTGTGTAACTGAGTTGGACCTGCTGATCTGAGGTCAGAACAGGACAGGACAGCATTCGGATCCCCAGTGTGTAGAAATCCCCCTCATGTGAAAAAGGTCAAAGGTCAGATCAAAATCAGAGAGAATGAAAATCTTTAGGTTACTTTCGTAACCCCGGTTCTCTGAGTAGCATGAGTGAGTGTCTCACAATGGGAACGCCCCTGGCGTAACCTCATCAGAAGCTCCTATTACATTACGCCAGCCAGGATTGGCTGGAGATAAGCCTGTCAGCGTCAGAGAGGGCAGGGACCCTCCCCCTATAAATAGGGCTGAGCAGAAATCTCATTCAAAAAACGTTCACCTCTTCCTCGCAACGTCAGAGCAAGGAGGGTGACTTGGTGAGACACTCACTCATGCTACTCAGAGAACCGGGGTTACAAAACTAACATGAAGTTCTCTTTCATAGCATTTATTTCGTGTCTCACAATGGGAACGAGAATATACTGACTCCCGTATTGCTCAGCAGAACCACATCCTCTGTGCCAGCTGATCACTTAATCATTATTATTTTCCAGCCACAGTAGTCTTAGTGATTGGTGCCTACACTGAGAACTGAATGAGCCAGTGATGATGCTGTGACATCAAGCTTGTAAAACCGAGCAAATGTGTGAGAGGAGGCCCAACTTGCTGCGGTACAAATTTCTTGCAGAGATACTCCTCTCAGCAAGGCCCATGAAGAGCTTAAACCCCTAGTAGAATGGTAGAATGGGCACGTAGCCCCTCGGGAGGCGCTAAAGCCTTCGAGGTATAGGCTAAGGAAATTGCCGCAGTGATCCAATGGGCAAGCCGTTGCTTGGACACAGGTTTTCCAAAATGGTTCTTGGTCCAGGAGACAAACAACTGGTCACTCTTCCTGACCTGTTTTGTTTTCTCCAAATAGATATCCGAAGCACGTACAGGGCAAAGGTTGTGCAGTTTCTCCTGCTCCAGTGAAGAAAAAGGAGGGGGATGAAAGACCACCAACTCAATTGGAGAGTATGACCCTAACACCTTAGGCTCAAAAGCCGGGTTGGGGAGCAAAGACACCTTAGTTTTGTTTTGAGAAAACCTCATACAGGATGGGTTGACAGACAAAGCATGGATTTCACCTACACGCTTTGTAGAGACCAAAGCCAGCAGAAGTGCTGTTTTCAAGGTAACAATTTTTAATTCAACCCGATCTAGAGGCTCGAAGGGTGAGGCAGAGAGAGCATCCAGCACCAGAGGTAAATCCCACGATGGAGCCATGGGTCTTGAGACAGGGAGTTTTCTGCGAGCCCCCCGCATGAACCGGCACCCCAAGGGATGCTGGCCTGCAGTCTTCCCCGCAAAGCTCACATGGCAAGCTGAAATAGCAGCCAAGTACACCTTGACAGTTGAAAAAGCTTTTCCTTTATCAATCAGGTCCTGCAGAAAAGCTAAAAGCACAGCTACAGAACACTGAAAGGGGATTTCCTGAATTTCAGAGCACCATTTTTCAAAAACAGACCATTTGTACCCATACAAAGATCTTGTTGCTGGAGCTCTAGCATTCTGGATTATCTCACTAACACTCTGTGGGAGTCCTACAGATTGTAGATTAAACCACTCACAGGCCAAGCCCAAAGAGCCAGCCTTTCTGGGTGGGGATGAAAAATTTGTCCTCGTGCCTGAGACAGGAGATCCCTGTGTGCAGGCAGAGGCCACGGCTCCTTCCACAGGAGCTGCGTTATCTCTGCTAACCATTGTTTCGGCGGCCAGTGAGGTGCAATGAGGATCATTGTCAGCCCTTCTGTTCCCTGGCTAGCGTTGGTGAAATTAGAGCTATAGGAGGAAAGGCATAGAGCAGAACCCGAGGCCACCTGTGGGCCAGTGCAGGTCTAATATAGCACGCATCCCCCTTCTGCCTTTCTTTGGCACGAGGAAGTAACGTGAATAAAACCCCTCGCGGCAGTGCTCGGGAGGAATCAGCCTTATTGCTCTTTTTGCTAGCAAGGAGGATATTTCCTTTTGCAGGACACGAGCGGCTTCTCCCTCTGCTTGTGACTGAATCACTCCCCTGAAACGTGAAGGGGTCATTGCGAACTGCAGTCTGTATCCCCTCACAGTTTTTAAAAACCACTCTTGAGTTCGTGCATTTTTCCCACAGATGGGTGTTTATTGACAGGCGGCTGACTGGCCAGTCTATTAAAAACGAGCTGAGAGCGCCCCCTTCCGGAGCCGGAGGGCAAACAGCTCCAGTCTGCAGTGCGCATGCGCGTGGAGTTCGGCTTGCTACAGATTTGTTGACATGGGGAAACGATCTCAGTCCTTCTGGA
This sequence comes from Poecilia formosa, assembly GCF_000485575.1. Taxonomy (NCBI): domain Eukaryota; kingdom Metazoa; phylum Chordata; class Actinopteri; order Cyprinodontiformes; family Poeciliidae; genus Poecilia; species Poecilia formosa. The sequence goes on along the minus strand of NW_006801136.1, from coordinate 19,238 downwards.
AAAGGATGGATCAAATTCCCCAGTATTGCTGTGTTTATGTTTTTCAACATTTTTATCTGCGCCCTTGGCTCGCAGCCTGGATGCGTCAGTGTGTGAACATTTATTTCTTTCGAACAGATAAATGTGCTTGTGGGACGTGACCGGGACTCGCCGTGGAGCTCCCCATAATGAACACAGTCTCGTCTTTTCTTTCTGGCGTGCCGAGCAGGCTCAAACATCCTTTCCGTCACACGCTGAACCCAGCTGAACAGGCTCAAAACCGGAGCTGTGGACGGGAGCGAGACCCGCTCCCTCCTTCCGGGGAGGAGGTCAGGCCAGCCGCTTCCTCCTCCTCACGTTCTGAGTGGAGGAGGAGGAAGGGGGCTGATCGGAGCGGGGGCCGTCGGGCTTCCTCTGCCACGGGGCTTTTGGGACAGAGGCTTTCTGTGCAGCACCCTGCGTCTTCGGAAACTTGGGGATCTTGAAGGCGTTAGGGAAATGAGCTGCCGCTTGAGCAAAGGTCTGGCGCTGGGTGCTCGGGGCTGTGGTACCGGTAGCAAACGTACGCCTGGGCAGACACAGTTTCAGTGCTTCATCATCTCGTTTCTTTTCCTCCCATCGTTTTTGCATGGAGGTGACCGCTGCACCGAACAGCCCCTCTGGAGTGATGGCGGTGTCCAGGAGGTCCTCCTTCTCCTTAGTGGAGAGTGTGGTGAGGTTGAGCCACCTGGCCCTCTCCTGCAGAACCATGAGACCCATGGTCCTGCCCAGGGCTTGGATCGCCACCTTGTGGAGTTGTAGGCAGTGATCCGTGATGATGCACACCTCCTCCCATAGTGCAGCATCAGGTAAAGCGGTCATCTGTTCCTCGAGTTCTGCCTGGTAAGCCATCAACAGCGATGAGGCGTTCAGGGCCCGAACTGAGAGCGCCGCTGCCCGGTAAGATTTATCCGTCAGGCTGGACTGAAAACGGTCGGCTTTGGAAGGGAGAGTGGGACCTCCAGCTGACATGGAAGTCTTGGGGTGCAGATGTGCCGCAACCGCCGGTTCGACCGGGGGTAACTGACGGAGACCGCACTTCTCCATACCATCACAGTCCAGCACCGAACTGCCAGCCACTGGGTGCTTCTCCTTGAAGGGCTTATTGCGCCAGGAGACGGCTAGTTCTTCCAGCAGCTCCGGAAAAACTGGCAGGAGTTGTCTGCCAGTTTTCCGTGGCAGTTTTCCGTTTGCAACCCGACCCGACAGCGGAGGAGATGGGTCATAATCCTCATCGTTATCCGAGAAAGGAAGCTCCGATTCACTATCAGAAAACTCGCAGTCTCCCGTTACCAGGAAATCCAGCAAGCAAGACTCCAGGCCGAGCTCGGGGACCTCAGATGGCAGCGGGTCCACGGAGTCGAGGATTTCGCCCCAAGTCGTCCCGGCTCCCGCATCAGTGGCCAACGAAGTTATCTGGTTGGTCGGTTCCTACACAGCTGCTGCAGATGCCATAAGCGGGTCGCTGCTGGACAATGTCGTCTGGCGGGCCAGACGGCGACGAAGCACTTTGACGGAGAACCTGCTGCAGTGCGAGCAGGTCTCCCCAGAGTCAAAGGCTGCTTGGGCATGTTTTGGCCCGAGACACACCACGCACGACGAGTGTGTGTCCGAGCTTGAAATTTTGTTGCCGCACGGGCAGGTTCGAGCCTGTGGGCTCTTCTCCACGTTACCGGATGACCTGACGGCCTCCATGTTTCGGGGAGATGGGAAGCTACTGGAGCTGGCGACAGCTAAGCTAACCAGTTATGGTTAGACTATGGAGGGGGAAGCGTTGCGGCTTCCCAGGCGGTAGCTTACGGCGGGAGTATTGCTACTCTGAAAAACTGCCAACGAAAAACCTTACGGTGAGTCGGCTTTTTTCTTTTTTAAGGTATTTCTACCAGAGAGAAGCTACTCACTGTGATACCGAACAGATATCCCAAGCCAAGCGCCCGGCGACCGAGCTTGCGCACGCGTCTGTGTACAGTTTAGCTTGGCTCAGAATAATGTCCGTGGTTGCACGAGAGCTAGTTGGAACTTCTGCTCGTTGCGAGAGAAGAGGTTTTTGAATGAGATTTCTGCTCAGCGTCAGCCTTATTTATAGGGGGAGGGTCCCTGCCCTCTCTGACGCTGACAGGCTTATCTCCAGCCAATCCTGGCTGGCGTAATGTAATAGGAGCTTCTGATGAGGTTACGCCAGGGGCGTTCCCATTGTGAGACACGAAACGAATGCTATGAAAGAGAACTCCCTTTATGCAAGTTCCACAAATCCAACGATTAGTTTTAAATATTCTGTGATAATCATCCAGTCCAGGTTTAAAGAGGCCAGGTGTTTTAATGTTTAACTAGAGCAGATTAAAGATGCTGGTTGTAGTGAATAATTAGGTGGAATCTCCCTTTATCAGAAGCTTCAATCAGAAACCAACTTCAGCTTCGTCTGAAAAAATCCAGACCACTGAGTTTTTCTCTGAGCTCAACAGGCTGCAGGTTC
>NW_006801136.1:7887-15747 GCF_000485575.1 Poecilia formosa | reverse complement strand
TGACAGGAAAATGTTCCTCAAAGCTCCACAGATAAAAAGATGCTTTACTGGAAACTGCAGAGAAACTTCAGCTTCCATCACAGAAACCAGTTTAACCAGTTTAGAACTGGATGTCCCACAGAAACTCTGATTGTTTTTATGTTTTACTTTTTTAACTCCATGTTTCATGTTTTAAGTTTTCTAAAGAACTTTAGGACTTGATGTGTCACTTCAGGCTCTTTACTGAGAATCTTTCAGAGAATCACTGGGATAATGAACTGATTGGTTTATGTTTTTATATATTTCTTCTGACCTAATATGTTTTATTTGGTTAATAAAGATTTTAATAATGTTCTTTGTACAAATATAATAACTGCACCTTTTACTTTAATCCTTATGCTGTGTAGCTTTTTGTATTTGTATCAACAAAGAAATTAAAATTAAGTTTTCATTTTTACTTTGACAGGTTTATTTAGTATTAACAGAAATATCCTGTTGAGTTGATCTGAACTTTTTTAAACTTGTAATTTAGACAGCAGTTTATTTTGCATTATTTAGACCAAGTATATTTAAATAAAATACACCAGCTAACTGGTTTCCAGCTTCAGACCAGCAGGTTAACTGGTTCCCAGTGATATAAATGAAGGCAGATTCTTCTCCTGGTTCACTGTAATGTTTTCTTTCATTGTGAACGAGAAGCGGCTCCACAGAGTTGAAAACAGCAGCAGAGACTCTGAGTGGAGCTAGCGATGCTAAAAGATTTTAGAAGCAGCTTTTTTTAAACACAAACTGATTATCAGGAGCTGCAGATCTAAACTCTGATGCTGAACAATGGAGTCTGTCCTTCAGTTCACTGATAATCGGTTGTAATTTTATAATTAAAAAGACTCATCATTGAACAAGTTTGAAGGATTTTAGCAGTAGAGAGCGAGTCTGGCAAACACAAAAATGTAAAAATAATCTTCTGTTTACTACAATTTAATATTTTTAAAAGCTTCATTGACTTTTTCATTTATTGTTCTTTATTAATTGTTCCATCGCATAAATTTCCTCCCAACATCCCAATTTCGTCTTCATTAATCTTTCACAAACTTTGTTTTTGTTCGTGGCCAGGATTAACTTTGTCAAAAAATGTCTTCTTTCCTCGTTGAATTCGTTATATTCCCTAAATGCTTCACTGCATTAAATTAAACAAAAACCACCTCACATTTTTATTTCATAATAACATAATTCTAGATTCTCTCTACATTATCAAATCCATTTCACTCACAGCTTTTCCACTGAATACTTTATTTCAACTTAAGTTCAGATATGTTGAAGCAGAGCAGAGTGACCTGAAGATGAGAACCGTTCTCTAAAAGAAATGCAGCCGAACTTCATGGAACAATTTTGGAAAGTTTCCTAAAAGCTCTTCAAAGAAATATATTTTTAAACTTGGATCAGCCACTCAGAGAGAATAATTACTAATCGTTTCATAGAAAAATACAGAAGAATCTGTTGGCACTAAGTTTTCAAACTTTCCCTTTTTTCCTACAAATGTTCATTATGGTTATAAACTTCAAACTGTTTTCATTTTCCCTCAAAAAATATAATTATTTGCAAACTGTATCCTGGCCTTTTATGCTTGATAATTCCTCACTGATTCCAATCTTCTACATTTAGAATAAATACAATTGTATATTTGAATATTTATGCATATAGCGTTTGAGTTTATATTTTAGTTTTGCATTCCACAAAAACATGTATTATTATTACTACATGTAAAACATGACAGAAAAACATGTTTTTCCATCATTAGTGGAAGAAGCAGAGCAGAAAATGACCCGAAGCTCACTAACTCCATCTCCATCTCTATATTTCAGTCACGTATCTCAGATGGATTCGAGGCTTTTATTGCTTCTGAAATAAATCACTGAACTCAGAAAATCAGCGTTCTGGCTGAGAGGAGGAGAACAATCGGAGCGCTGCCTTCCAGTCCAGCGTTTCTCCAGTCGGCTCTTCCGTCCTTCACAGCAGAGGAAGTTCAGGAGCCTTGAGGAGCTGCTGAGCCGCATCTGAACCCGTCAGCGCGAACAGCGTGACCCCTGAACTGTACGCCGCCGGGATGCTGACGTGAGCCGTCCTGGGCCCGTCCTCCAGCTCCTCCTCTAACATCATCTGCCTCACTTGACCTGGAGAAAAGAAAACCAGAATCAAACATGGCGGCTCAGAGGTCGGCGTCAGGAGAAGGTCGCCGCCTCACCCTTGACATCCAGCTGCTGCCAGCGCGGGTCGGACTGGATGTCAGAGAGGTCGGACGGCGAACTGTCGGGCGTCAGTCTCTGCAGAACGTCTTCCCGACGAACCAGCAGCACCGACTGGCTGCAGAGTCGCTGGTGAACTTCGACCTCCCCGACTGAAGGAGAGAACAGAACCAAACTTCTTTATGTTCAGATGAGAGTAGAAAACAAAACAGAGATTCTGATGAAGAAAAACAATTCTGGCTTGAAACATTTAGAAAGAAAAAACAGACATAAATGAACGGAAATCCACATTTATTTGACAGCTCTACGCCAGTACAGCTCACTTAAACACACCAACATGTAAAAACAACTTTAATTTGTTCACTCAGTGCAACCAGGAGGAAAATAACCAATGAGAAACCAACAGGTTGGTCAAATAAACAATAAATCTTCTGGCTCACACACCTACATCCAAAGGGTTGGTCATAAAAACGGCTCTGGGTGCGACTCCAAAAATGAGCTGATGGTGCCAAGCGTCGGGCACCTCCTCGCCGTCGGGCACGGCCAGCTGCATGTTCATGGTCGCCATGGGAACGGCGCCCTTCCTGATCCAGGGTGCGAGCCACGGGACCAACCTGACGTTCCGTCGGGGTTAAAGGTGGAAGAAGCGGCCGACAGCCTTCCCGCCGCTGGCGTCCTGAGCGCCTCGGATCAGCTGAGCGTGAGTCGTACCTGGATGAAGGTAAACATCACCGGTCGCTAACGGCAACAAGAAAAAGGATTCACACTAGAGATTTTATCCATTTTGAAAGATTTAACTCATGGAAAATCTAGATTATTTTTAACTAATTCACTCCTGGGGTTTACAAAATTCAGAGTGATGTCAGGACGGCCATCTTGTTTCTACTTATTTTGACTTTGAATTCAGATCTACAATGAAATATTTGGGTCAAGCTGTGAGTTTTTTTCTATTACAAGAATTAACTTGTAATTTCATGAGAATCTAAACACAAAAATTAAAAAGTTTAAATGTGAAGTTTTACATTGATATAAGTTTTACAGTTTTTAACCCATCACCATCATATTATCATCAATAGAAGAACTCTAAAAATGTATTGAGTTTGATCAGACTGAGCAGATCACATAAGATGTTAAAAACTAGAAGTTTTTTTCTCATTAAAACGACTTTTACTCATAATTTTAAGATATTTATCTAGTAAAATGTTTTATTTTTTCTAATAATATCACGACTTTTAGAAAACAATTGAATTACACAAAAATTCTTGTAGCGCGGCTCTAACACTTCATCATACAAATCCAAGATAAATATCTTCTGTGATTTGAATATTTTTTCAAACAAAATAAAACAAGAAAATCAATGAAGATCAGATGTCATATGAAAAAAACTTAAATTTTATTAATCCAGATCCCTTGCAATTATTTACAAATTAAAACATGCAGATTTAGATTAAATTCTTTGGGGTTTTTTTGTATTTAACAGCTTTTAAATACAGAAAATCATGATAAGAAATAGATTTTCTCTTTACTTTGGCGCCCCCTGTAGCCCAGCGCCCCTATATGCGTCACTGCTGTCAACTCTAGTCTCAATATAAATGAACAGCGCCCTATTTCGCTGTCAAACATGTTGGGAAACTTTTCTTCACGCACCAACATCCCATAATATAAACACGGCGGCAGCTCACCAGCTTCGCTGCGGGACAGCAGGTAGTCTGCCAGCGGAGACTCGTTCCTCCTCAGGCGGGTCTGGACGCAGCGGTCAGCTTCTTCCGGCGAAACATCCACTCCGAGGGCCTTCAGGACGTCCACCACCGCTGTGGCCCCGCAGGCCGACGCTCCGATCTGCTGGGTCTGCCTCTCCAGAGCCTCCTGGATGGACCACAGCATGGCAGCAGCCGCCTCTTCCTCCTCCTGGTCCTCCGGCTCTGCCTCCATCCGAGCGCTGCGGAGAAACGATCAGCTCGCTCTCATTTTAAATCAAATTCAGCGCCACTATCAGTTATAAAGCGACAACAGCGACACCTACTGTCTCTTCTGTAAAATGTTTCAATCCGTTCGGCTTTTGCTCCGTTTCACTTGATATTTTTCTCCACTTTCAGCCAGACTGACAACCACCAGCTGACTCCAACAACAAAGCTCAGTGAGCATGCGCACTGCACACGGAATCATGTTCGCTGCTTCTATTCCAAGACAGAAGACAAACCCGTCCTTGGCAGATAATGCTCCGTCAAGCTGCTGCAGCCTGCTGATTCCCCTCCCTCAGAGACATTTGTCAGGCGTCTCTGACGCGGGGATAATTTCTGCTCCGTGCTCGTACATCACGCTGTAAAGGTGATGAGTACTTTTCTGAAGCCGTTAGCGCTAAATAGCTGCGCTGACATTCCCAATCATGCACATGACATTCACGGAGCGACGAGAAAACTTCCCATCTGTTTACCTGCATGCCGACGTATGCGAGCGGCTTTTCTCACAGGAGACTTTGACTGAAAGATGCTCTTTTGCCGCACAAGACAGCCTGGCATTAGATTATGACGCCTGCTGTGGTAGCTGTCACCAGACGGCCTCTGCTAATACAGCTTGTTGATTTATGTTGCCTCTCTGCCTGCACTTTGGTCCCAAACCTCTGACATTTATCAGGTTCCTCCACAAAACTGGACTCCAAAGGAGCTTCTGACACCCGGATAATCAGAGCGGCTTCAATTCAGACTCCGCTCTTCATCCTCGTAGAAACTAGCTGCACTTGCTTGAATAACTTAAAAAAAAGAAGAAGCACTTTTTAGGTATTTCTAGGACCTCAAACTGAAAAAGAAAACAAACCTGAGTTGGAAAAAGAGGAGCCATCTTTTCTGTCATCCAGACAGAGAAGAGATTTATTAAATCAAAGTGGCAAAAGCAAATGAGGTGGATTAGCAGAGCTTGCCACCTTGCCAACCTTTTTAAGTTTTATATCTACAATGATTTACACATCAGTTTTCTACAAAAATCTCATAATGTTCATTTTAATGAAACAGAAATTGTTTAGTTTATTATTCAAGAGCTAAAACAAAAAAAATGCATAAAAACTTATTTTTTAAAAAACTGTTTCTAAAAGAATAGGACATTTTTGTGGTTTCAACTTCATTTTGACTGTCATGGCAAAAAGTTTGTACACAATTGACATTTAGCAACAGTCTTCAGTCAGAGGCCTACTCAAATTCGCTGCAAGACTGACTGCTACACAGCATCACCATCTGCAACGAATTTGTGAACACACTTTTAGTTTCCCTTTGGGTTAAATAAAGTATTTTTGAATTGAAATCACATAAAGACACCCTAGACTGTGTATTTTTGGAAAGAAAGAAAAAGGACTGATGTAACGTCAATTTTGTATTTTATATTTTTTACAGATAAAGAGTTTTTTGTTAAATGCACGGTTTGCATGCGTCCTTTACTTCCAGTGTCTAAGGAATGACACAGATATTGGATCTGTTGCCATAACACCTTGTTTGCTTCTGAAGGAAAGATTATAAATAAATGTTCAAACTGGTTTAACTGGTTGAGGTGGATGACAGGCATCAGCTGTCAGGTTCAAGCTGAACAATCTGAACTTTTCTCCCTGCACTGAACCAGATTCAGTCACATATAGTGAGCACTTGGTCTGCATTAAATATTGAGGCAAAGATTTTCTCCCATAAATAATATTATATTATCAATTGTTTGACGGGACCCAATATAGAGAACTGACTAGTTTAGCCTTATTTTCCAACTATATGTCACCGTGGCAACCATCAACTCCTGTGTCGTCTGTGTGAACCTCGACCCAAACTGAGGCAACGAGGAAACATTCCTGCACAGCAGAGACACAAACTGATAAACATCTCACAGTAAACGGCAAGTTAAAACCTGTTTGTAACTCAGCAGGTTTTCAACTTTTTCATTGGAAACATTTGAAACAAACCAGTTAAACAACTTAAAGCCTCCAGGCTAAAAGAGGTCAAAGGTCATTTTGTTCAGAATGAAAGAGGTTCAGGAGAGAATTAAAGTTTCCTTCAGATCAACATTAAACACGATTAAATAAATTAATAAAATCTGTATTTGATAATGTTAACATATCAGATGGTCGTGTCAACATGTGGAGAAACTTCAACATTTCAAGGTTCTTGGTTCTGTTGGCTCAGATTAGAACAAGCAGAAACTATTATTAGTTTTATTGCTCTTGAGTTTCTGTGCAGAAATTTGTTGGTTGTTAAATTTCTTCACAGATAAAACTGAAAATCTCCATTAATTTAATAAAATATTGACTAAAAATACTAAATATATTTTAAACAGTAATGTGAATGTATTGTTTTTAAACATTTATTTCCAGGTAATGATGATCAGACAGGATTCCTGTCATTTCAACAGGTGAACACACCTCTGCTGTCAGAAGGGGCGGAGCCTCAGGTGGATCCGGTTCAGGTTCTGGAGAATCAGGTCCAGTTCTCCATTTCGCTCCGACTCGGTTTGTGTGAACAGAAGGAGAAGCAAAAATCTGATCAGGTGAGTTTTAACTCCACTTTCTATTGGTTTCCAGTCCTGACAGAACCAGAACTGGGTCTGGTTCAGGTTCTGGTAATCTGATTACTTTGTTATAGCCTGACCTCGCAGGAACACAGATGTTAGATAGGATTGAATCTTGTGGTAGAACACAGGTGACTTCTGTCCTTTCCAGTGAGAAGTTACCTGTTGAAATCCCTGTTCTGTAGTCAGACTGGAACCAGTCCAGTACTTGGTGATTTCTACTGGTTCATGTTTTCCTGTTTGTTTTTTGGAGAAGCTTCTTGTTTCTGTTTGAAAGACCGAGAAGTTTGATGTCACAATTCCAGACAAAATCATCTGCCTTTAAGACATGTTTTTGATGTCTTTGATGTTTTTTTTTTGTTTTTTTTACCTTTTTTATGTTTTTACTTTCTCTATAGAGAAGCAGCGGTGCAAACACGTGACGTCATTAGAGATACTGGAGTATCTTAAAGAGATACTACACAATTACAGCTGTTACACTATGTAAAGCACCTTGAAATGCCTTGCTGCTGAAATGTACTATACAAATAAAATTTGATTGATTGATAAGAGACATTTAGTTTCTGAGGTTGAGCTGGAATCAGCTTCCTCTGATCCTCTGAACTCCTGATAGGAACCAGTAAGTGTCCATTAAGGACACTTACTGGACCTGGACCACTGGACTGACTGGTTCTGGTTTCTTTCTCAGGCTGAATGAAGTCCAGAAGATGGAAGATCAAGATCTAAAGAAGGACAGAGCAAAACCTCCAGGACCCATCAGTCCGTCTGTGAGGAGTGACCGGTCCAAACATGAACCTCTATTCTTCAGTACTGAACCTGGACCCTCAGACAGAAAGTAAGAAACCAGTTTCTATCTGGTTCATGTGGATCTATAGAGATAAAATATAAATTATATTAACTGGTTGATCTTTAATCAAAAGTAATTTAATTTTCTTCCATATTAATTTAAAGTCAAACATGAAGGATGTTGGTCAGTAAATCAGTTTGAATGAAAAATGATGAAAATGTTGCATGAAAACAAAAACCAGCAACAATGTGAGGAGCAACGACTCAGATTGTCTCTGAACTGGATGTTGCAGCAACTAGTTGACTCTTTACTCTG
>NW_006801136.1:0-6559 GCF_000485575.1 Poecilia formosa | reverse complement strand
ACTGGTTCAAGACAAAATATAATTTAAACCATTTTAGTTTAATCGTGACCTAAACGGGGCTGAGAGATCAGAACCAACTGTGGAGGAAAAACTAAATATTTTCCTTTCATAACAAGTGAAATAATCTCCTAAAATTTTAAATCCTAAAAACCTAATTATGTCCCAGACCGACTGTGAGGCTGAATTCACTAAATGTCACTTTTATCCACATCAACCATCAAAGAAAACCGATTTACCAAGAAACTCAGAAACAAAGAGCTGCTTTAGATTCATCAGAACTGATCAATATATCAGGACATTATTGGTTATTAGAAAATCACTGAATGCATTGTGGTTATCATGACCTGGTTGGACTGCAGTAAATATAGATAATTATTGAAGTGAAATCCCTTCAGGCTCTCTGTGCCTCTAGTTTATTTAGTGACTCTTTGTTTAATACATAATAAATGTTTTAGAGTGTAAAGTTTTTGTTGATTTAAAACTTGATGTGAAGGTTGAGGGTTTGATTCCCGTCTCAGACCATTTGCTTCATATCTTCCTCTCCTTTCTCCATCTTCATACCTGTTAAATTACTGTTAAACATCAGCCTTTAGTGCCAAAAATGACTTCATGTTAATGTTTTATTAACAGTTAAACCTCAGTGCAACAGGTGAATAAAACAATTTATTTAGATTTATTCAGACTTTTGGGTCAACTTTGTTGTCCTCAGTACCGGTTCTAAACTCAGATCTCTTCTGTAAATTCATCAGTTAATCCAGATGTGAAAATGTGAAGATTATTAATATTACACTGTAGAGATCAGTTATTTTAATGATCTATTTGATTTTCAACACCAATCAGATCAGCTTCATTTTAGCTTCTTTCCAGACAAACCAGACGGTTTGAACAGAACCTGTTTTAATGCTTTTGACAAAGAAACCTAGAAAGAGGCGAGATGAGCAGAACCAGATGGAAATCAGAACCAAGTCCATAAAAGAAACCAGACCACCTGAATAAAACAGGAAGTGGGCTCAATAAAGATGGACTGTAACAAAGACAACAATTGCAAACAATAAATCAGGACAACAAATCTACAAAGTGAACAGAACCAAAGTCCAAAGGATCATAGTGAGGTCGACCCAAATTTATAAGGCTAATAAAAAACGTGAACTTTAGATAACTTGTTGTTAGCTCTGCTAGCATGTCCACATAATGCTTTGCAACAGCATAAGGCTCTTTATAAAGAGCTCAGATCAATGCAAACTCGAGGTGTGCCACCGATCATAATCGGCCGATTTCCGTGAAAAAGTGTATGATCGGTGATGGCCGATCACACAAACCGATCACCTGCTTCTCATTTCGCTCCCTGCCTGTGCAGCTGGTCTCCTCTTTCCTTCACACTGCGCAAACGCGCAGCAACAAATCCTATAACGCACTGAGTGAATGGGGAAGTTTGCGTGCATCAACATGACAAATCTAAATGGCATAAAAAAATGACATACTTGAGGGAGTTTGACTATATCGAGGCTCACTGCAATAAAAAAAGACATATGGAGGATCAGATAGCAGGTAAAGCAGCGCACAGCTACAAACACTCACCCGGTTAGCATGACGGTCAGAAAGCTAAACAAATAACCTGGAAAATAATTTAAGTCTTCGAGCTGCGATGTCAGACGCTGGTTCTGCTCTTGCTGTTGAACCGCTGCTACGCTACAGGTAGTAATATTTCACAGACGGAGCTTCGCTTCTGCTCCACCTGGTAGTGACTCTCACACCGAACCTCTGCTTAAAGCTGCAGCATCTAACTTATTTATTTATTTATTTTTTTACATACGTATTAAAACTTTCACTGTCCATGAGACAAATGATCTCTGAAAAAAAAAAATCAATCTCCTCCCTGATCTGCATAATTACTCCGCTCAGTCAGAAACACCCAATCAGAACTAGCAGTAATCAGCTAGCCGCCATGCTATCAGGAAGTTTTCATTCAGTAACTCAGGATGAACTTGTATTTGCCTTTGAATGTTTTATAGTTAAATTTTTTGGCAATGTTCAGAGGTTTTATTTTGACTTTTTGCATTATATAGCCTCTTCAGAGCCTTCATATGTTTTCAGTCTGTTAAAGACAGTATTATCAATAGCAGTACAATTTGCACAATGCCTGCTTTGTTTTTTTCTTGGAAAAAGTTATTAATTGTCTAAATTAAGGTGAATTCATGGTTCCTTTTTTCACATAATGTAATCAGTAGTGCTTATGATTAAAAAAATAATAACTATGTGATCGGTATCGGTGATTGGCCCTCATGGGTGATTGGAATCAGCAGGAAAACCCTGATCGGCACATCTCTAATGCAAACTGGATCTGAGTCGTGTTTACTGGTGTTACTGAAGAATCCAACTTTCTCCACTGGGATCCAGATTATATTCAGTTTCTGTTTCTTTCAGCCTCTGATGGATCAGACAGAATCATGATTATTTTACCAAAACAGATTCAGATGGACAAATACAACAAAAGGAAGATCAATCATGATACCAGATATAATACAATGAAGAACTTCAAACCAGAGAACATCAATGATCTGAGGATCTGTTCTGACCCAGTTTCTGGTCTCTAGTTTGTAGTGGATCTTCATGAACATCTTCAGCTCCAGCCTGTTGTTAGTATTCAGTGATGTATTTCAGTGATGAAGAAATGTCTTTACTTGTCCAGGGTGAACCCCAGCTCTCATCTGATTACTGCTGAACATCGGCACCAGTCCCTCCAAGACCCTGCAGAGAAAAGAAGTGATAGACAATGGATGGATGGAGGGAGGGAGAGCAGCAGCTGTGCTCCAGGTGAGACTGAACATCTCAGAGTTTCCTCCCATCGTCTCTGTTGAACCAGATCCATGTCTTTAGATGAGATTTCGAGATTCAAGATTTTAACCGTCTCTTTGTAATCAATTATTTCAACTAAATCTGTGTTTTTCTAGCTGGTGTAAATGTGTTTGTAACTCAGGTTAACATAGTCCCCATTTAATTTGAGCCTATTAAGAAAAATACCCATAAAAATTATGACAAGTGATAAATGGACCATAAATAGATCAATAAAATTCAGAAAAAAATATTTAAAAACTCATCAAGAGTCCTCAATAGGGCTGCACAGTGACACAGTTGGTAGAGCTGTTGCCTTGCAGCAAGAAGGTTCTGGGTTCGATTCACAGCCCCGGTCTTTCTGCATGGAGTTTGCATGTTCTCCCTATCCATGCGTGGGATTTCTCCGGGTACTCCAGTTTCCTCCCACAGTCCAAAAACATGTCAGGTTAATTGGCCTCTCCAAATTGCCCCTAGGTGTGAGTGTGTGTATGCATGGTTGTGTGTCTCTGTGTTGCCCTGCGACAGACTGGTGACCTGTCCAGGGTGTACCCCACCTCCCGCCCGGAACAATAGCTGGAGAGGCACCAGCACCTCCCAACCCCACTGAGGGACAAGGGTGTAAAGAAAATGGATGGATGGAGTCCTCAAAGTCATATTATTTTATTTGGTCAGATAAAACAACATGACATTGACATTTATTTGGGTTTAAAAATGTAGCAGAGCACCAATCAGGTATTGGTTGATATTACTGTTCAATATAATTAATATTGATGAATGATAATCCATAGGTTTGATGCACAGGGACAACATGCAAACTCCATACAGAAAGACAGGGGCCAGGAATCGAACCCAGAACCTTCTTGCTGCAAGGCAACAGCTCTCCCAACTGCGCCACTGTGCAGCCCATGAATGATAATCTGTTCTTTATTATAAATGGAGGGCATAATATTATTATAATAATAAAGCAAGAAATAAGAGAGACTTGGCAAAAATATTATGGGTTTTCAAATTACCCAGTTGATTTCTGAAACTTTTCTGGAGAAGACTCTTGTTCTATTTTTATTCTTCATTACACCAGGCCTGTAAGGTTATGCTTTAGATTAGAGCTGAAAAACCCAAATGAAGCAGAAGTTGGCTTCAGATTGCAGAATCCAATCTGTAAAATGACTAAATGGCTGTATTTAATGTCTGATAACAAAATAATGTTGCTAAGGATGGATCTAATTGTTTAGCATCACATCCTGTGAAGTCAGAAACCGTACTATGAAAACGCCTCCTAATGTTCCAGATGGTTTTGTTTCACCTTTATCACTAAAGCAAAAATGTTTTTACTTCTTTTCTTCTGTGTTTCAGAAGATGTTGGTCTGCAGAAGGTCCTACAGGAACATAAGATCAGTCTGAGGACGAGATGTGAACGAGTGACAGAAGGAAGTGATGAAACAGGAAGTAGAACCCTCCTCAACAGGATCTACACTGATCTCTACATCACAGAGGGACAGAGTGAAGACGTTAACACCCAGCATGAGGTGATGCAGCTGGAGAGAATTTCCAAGATCCAGAACCTCCATGACTCTCCAATCAGGTGCCATGACATCTTTAAAACCTTCCCTGACCAACATGGAGCCATCAGAGTGGTTTTGACCAATGGCGTTGCTGGTGTTGGAAAAACCTTCTCAGTGCAGAAGTTCACTCTGGACTGGGCCGAGGGCTTGGAGAACCAAGATGTCAGTGTGGTGGTTCTGCTTTCATTCAGGGAGCTGAACTTGATCAGAGATGAGCAGCACAGTCTTCTCTCACTGCTTCATGTTTTCCATCCAACAATCCAGAAGCTCCCAGCAGAGCAGCTGGCTAAATGCAAACTGCTCTTCATCTTTGATGGCTTGGATGAAAGCAGACTTTCACTGGACTTCAACAATAGTCAGCTGGTTTCTGACATCACTCAGAAGTCATCAGTCAATGTTCTGCTGACAAACCTCATCAAGGGGAACCTGCTTCCCTCGGCTCTCATCTGGATAACTACCAGACCTGCAGCAGCCAATCAGATCCCACCTTCATGTGTTTCCAGGGTAACAGAAGTACGAGGCTTCACCGACACCCAGAAGGAGGAGTACTTCAGGAAGAGGTTCAGTGATGAAGAGCTGTCCAGCAGAATCATCTCCCACATCAAGAAATCAAAACCTCTCCACATCATGTGTGGAATCCCAGTCTTCTGCTGGATCTCTGCTACGGTTCTGGAGAACATGTTGACCTCAGAGCAGAGAGGAGAGCTGCCCAAGACCATGACTGACATGTACTCACACTTCCTGCTGGTCCAGACAAAGAGGAAGAAGAACAAGTACTATGGAGGACATGAGACAAGTCCACAGAAACTGATGGAGGCTGAGAGGGAAGTTCTTCTGAAGCTGGGGAGGCTGGCGTTTGAACATCTGGAGAAAGGAAACATCATGTTCTACCAAGAAGACCTGGAGCAGTGTGGTCTGGATGTCACAGAGGCCTCAGTTTACTCAGGAGTTTGTACAGAGATCTTCAGAAGAGAGAGTGTGATCTTCCAGAAATCAGTCTACTGCTTTGTTCATCTGAGCATCCAGGAGTTTCTGGCTGCAGTCTACATGCTCCACTGCTTCACCAGCAGGAGGTCAGAGGTCATCAACATGTTCCTGGGAGAAAAATACAATGAAACATCTCTAGATGAGTTCACGAAGAAAGCCATGGAGAAATCCCTCATTAGTAAAAATGGCCACCTGGACCTGTTTGTCCGCTTCCTTCATGGTCTCACTGTGGAGTCCAACCAGAGACTCTTAGAAGATCTGCTGGGTCAGACAGAGAACCGTCCAGAAACCATCCAGAGAATCATCACCAACCTGAAGGAGATGGACACTGATAGAATCTCTCCTGACAGAAGCATCAACATCTTCTACTGTCTGGTGGAGATGAACGACGTCTCATTTTATCAGAAGATCCAACGGCTGCAGGATTCAGGAAAGAAACTCTCAGTGACTGACTGTTCAGCTCTGGCCTTCATGCTGCAGATGTCAGAGGTTTTGGATGAGTTGGACCTAGAGAAGTACAACACATCAAGGAATGGACGACAGAGACTGGTTCCAGCTGTGAGGAACTGCAGAAAGGCTCGGTGAGTCCAGATGTTTTCATTGTGTGATGCTGATTCAGCACTATTGTCCTCCTGTTTCTTCTTCTTTCTTCAAGTTGATTCTGAACTTTTTATCAGTTTTCAGGTTGAAATGAATAGAAAACCCTGAACTCTAGAAAATGTCTATTTCCTCTAAGATCCAATCAGCCAGAGAGACTTTTTAAACTTTAAACTCTCTTCACTCGTTGAGCTGCTGCTCCATAATTCACCTTTTAGGATCTTTGACTGTTTTTATAAAATAATTGTTTAGGTTTGATGGAAATTTGGACCATTAAAATAAACCATTGCATTAATTATAAACTTTGTGAACAGTGTTGATCTTCTTCATCCCGTCATCATCCGCACCTCTTCCTCCTCCACTAGTTTCCTCTGAGTTTGTAACTGAGACCAAAATGTGGTGATTGTTGTCTGGTTCCAGAAAAAGTCCTAGTTTCTGTCAGATCCTCCCAAAGCTCTGAGAACTCTGCTTCCAGAGCTGGAACCATTTTCCTCATCAACTCTTCATCTGCAGCCTTTGTTGAGGCTGTTAGCTGTCCTCCATGAAGACCTGCAGAGACATGAGCTTCAGCGCTTTAG
>NW_006801135.1:14228-21901 GCF_000485575.1 Poecilia formosa | reverse complement strand
TGTGTGATCAAGTTGTGTTGATCTACTTATTGTAGTTTAAGTAGAGGAATAGCAGCTGACTGTTGAGGGAGGAAAGAAATTAAAGTGTAGATCCATTAGACAGAAACAAGCGCAATGCACATAAATGCGCTCCAGTTAATCACACATGAGATGACAAACGCCAAATATACAATATATAGTTACACTGCTTACGCTAATGGTGTTTTTAAAAACAAAACCAGTAAAAACTTGAGGGCCTCCTTGTCAGATTCCCTCCTGACCCTCGTCTTGATAAGAACAGAGAGCAGCCAGCTGGTTTTGTGTCCAGACTGTGATAAAGCGCAGCTGACACTTGGTGCACAGGCAGTTTCAACTTTACGCACAGACAACATCGTGGAGCTCATTATTAATCATACTAAGAACAATATCTGTCAGAGAATCACAGGGCCGTGCAGACACCACTAAAGGGGCACGTGCTCAACAACAAAAAAAGGGCACATCTTGCCGCCTTCTAGGACAGAATATTAACAAAGCCTCTCAGCTTTCAGAGTTTAATAAACAATGATGAATTACAAAATTGTGATATGCAATCAAAGCTAAGGTAAATCTCTATACAGAGCATAACACTATGTATATGTAAGACATTTTATTAGTAATTTCTATCTGCAGGTCTACTTTGTTATAGGAAAGTATTGCAATATTCAAACCTGCAATTTAGCAAGATATGCAAATCAGAGCTAGACCACCAGACATATTTTGTCTTTACAGAATTACACAAGCTTTTAGTGTACTGTAATCTATAAAAAAAGAGCTGCCTGTTTGCTACACTTACAGTGGAGATGAAGATGGTCCATTCAGGAAAGCAGAGCTGCATCAAACTTTAACGTGAAATTGCAGAAAAAAAACAAAAGCAAAAATTGAATTGTTAATGCATGTCACCATGACAAAAGCCTACTGAGTTTTACTTAAAAAATTTTTAAAATTTAAATCACACACTTTTGACTCATGAAGTTAACTTTCTTTTTTGCAAAACAAACTTGTTTGCGCTTGTCAGAAATCTTTTCTTGCTATTCTAAGCTTTTGTTTGTGACTCTGAGTTTTTGCTTGTGATTCTCACATGACATGATATCGTGGGCCGGACCTAAAATCACAACAAAAGATTTCTGATGTGTGCAAATAAATGTTTATGTTTGGTAAAAATGAGTTATTTAATTAAAAAAGTATTTTAAACATTTTTTTAAAGGAATTATTACAATTCCAAAAGTTTTGATTACAATTTTATTTTACTTAACTGAAGTTAGTTTTTTTTTTTTTTTTTTACTGAATAATTGGGAAACACATTTAACTTCATACTCTGCGAACCAGACCCTAAACTTAAAGTCTGGGTTGAGTTTTTTTCCCTTTCATTAATGACACATTATATCTATCATGGTAATTCAGGGTGAGTTATTTTTAATTCTAAATGAATATCCTTTTTGGACTATTATTTAAGTGATATTCTCTTCAAGACATGTTTACCTAAAGCTAGAATAAATGTAATGTACATTATGCAGCAAAGGAAATTAGAAGATCAGACATATATCCATTATGGAGATGATAAATTTTGGACGGGCGATGTGCCTCCTACACAGGGAAGAAGCTTTTTAGTTATCTAGCTTTGCTAGCAAAGTCGTTAGCTAGCAGCGAGCTAATGGCACAACAACAACTGTATGATAAAAATACTGAATCGATAGATAAGAACAGTTTTTCCTCACCTGGCTGTCTCCTCCCACTCAGTAGTTCTTCAGAGAAAGGCAGACGCAGAGGCCTGTCAGTGTCTGTTGTATTTCATTACCTCTCTGCTTAAACCGCTACTCCATGCTGAAGCAGAAACGATACTTCAACGTTTTCCGTCATCTGACAAGTGGCAAGTGGCACTTTATCCACCAAAAACGTTTTTTTTTTTTTGTTTTGTTTTGGGGTTTTTTTTAATAATTCACCAAAAACTGTTATGTAATCTTGAACGTTTGCTACTTTGAGCTATAGTTAGCCGCCTCATCTCACTGCGCGAGAGGCAACTGCGTCATGCGTCACAGGCAAAAGGTCAAAGGTAAGAAGGTGACCGGCTTATTATGTTGTACAAAAAAGAAACAAAAAAGCAAATAATTTTAGTACATTTTTTACGTGTCAGAAGAGGGCTTAGGAAATAATAATAATAAAAAAAAAAATAAAAATAAAAAAAATTGACCAAAAGGGCACTTGGGGGCAAGGAGCAAAAAGGGCAGGTGCTCAAGCACCCCCAGCTCCCTCCTCTGCACGTGCCTGGAGAATCATCTCTGATTGGGACGCTTTAACGGACCAGTGGCTTTGGAACGTCTAGCGCAGCTGATCCGCTTCTGCAGGGTTTTTCTCCCGCGGGCTGAAAGAAGTGAGTGCGGGATCAGGAATTGATCAGAGTTCTGCCGTCTTCTAATCACGTCTTTTCGTGAAATGTTACCTGATTTCAAAAACGTTCTTGCAGAGAAATACTAAATGTTTTGTTTGATGACTACAAATTGGAAATAAAATGATTTTTTTCTTTGACGGACAACGAAAAAACTCTAGCGCAACCTTTGCTCCACATTGTCGGCCCCTCTTCAGTTTTTTTGTTTTGTTTTTGCTTTTGTTTTTTGCGGATTATCAGTAAGTAACTTATTAGTGTTTTACCACCACCAGGTATTAAGTGTGCTTTAGCCTTTGAGTTGCACCACAGCGCAGCACAACTGAAACATCCAGGAAAACAATTTCAGCTTGTTTTTATGAGTAAAAGTATAAAGGAGGCTGGTATCGCGCCTGATATAAATCTACTTATATATGTCATCACATGGACTTGTTTAAAGTTTTATAGATTTTCTTTTCATATATTTATCATTGTTTTTCTTCTGTAGATATTAGGTTAGCTTAGAATGATTCCAGATAATGTACAGGAATGACCTGGTGCTGTTACATGTCAATTATCTGGGGGCGCCAATCAGATGACAAGGGGGACACTGGCCCCCTGGCCCCCCATCTGGCTCTGCCACTGCTTGAGGGCCTCCTTGTCTCCAGACCTGAAGGCAACGTTGCTTGCTCTCAGGAGCTCGCATACCTCCCTCTCACTGTAGTGAGAGGGAGCTTTTGTTTTTCACTATTTTTACCTGTTAAATAGGAAGCTGTGTTAAAAAGGACCCATAGCTGTTTGGACCAGACTGAATNTGCAGTGGAGATGAAGATGGTCCATTCAGGAAAGCAGAGCTGCATCAAACTTTAACGTGGAACTGCAGAAAAAAAACAAAAGCAAAAATTTAATTGTTGATGCATGTCACCATGAGAAAGGCCTTGTGAGTTTTGCTTAAACAAACTTTTTAAAAAATTCAAAATCAAACATTTTTGTCTCATGAAGTGAAAAAAATATTTGCAAAAGAAACTTATTTGCACATGTCATAAATCTTTTCTAAGTTTTTGTTTGTGACTCAAAGTTTTGCTTGTGATTTTCACATGACATCGTGGGCAGGGCCTAAAATCGCAACAAAAAGATTTCTGATGTGTGCAAATAAGTTTATGTTTCGCAAATAACTTTTTAAGTTCACGAGACAAAAATTAGTTATTTAATTTTTAAAAAAAAAGTTTTTTAGACAAAACATTTTGTTTTTAATAAAGAAATCATTACAATTCCAAAAGTTTGGGTTACAAATTTATTTTACTTAACTGAGGTTAGTTTTATTTTATTGTTTTCATTGAATAATTGGGTTTTTTTTTTACTCCATACTCTGTGAACCAGACCCTAAACTTACCGTACTTAAGTCTGGATTGAGTTTTTTCCCCTTCACGCTTTTATTACATACATTATATCTATCTTGGTAATTCAGGGTGAGATATTTTAAATTCTAAATTAATATCCTTGTTGAACTTTTATTTAAGTGCTATTCTCCTTCAAGATACATTTACCTAACTCTAGAATAAATCCAATGTACATTATCCAGCAAAGGAAATTAAAAGATCGAACATATATCCATTATGGAGATGATCGGTTTTGGACGGGCGATGTGCCCTTATTGCATAAGCGATACTGCAGAATGACTGCTATCATTAGCGATACAAGGAAGAAGCTTTTTAGTTGTCTAGCTTTGCTAGCAAAGTCGTTAGCTAGAAGCTAGCTAATAGCACAACAACAGCAGCCTAATGTCTGTATGATAAAAATACTGAATCGATAGATAAGAACAGTTTTTCCTCACCTGGCTGTCTCCTCCCGCTCAGAAAGTTCTTAAGAGTAAGCCAGATGCAGAGGCCTGTCAGTGTCTGTTGTATTTCATTACCTTACCTCTCTGCTTAAACCGCTACTCCGTGCTGTACGGAGCCCTCTAGGGGACATGGGGAACTTTTTTTCTTTTGCGTTCCCTCGCAATACTTTTGCGTCCCCTCGGACGCAAAAGTTTTGCGAGGGAATGCAAAAGAAAAAAAATTCCCCATGTCCCCTGCAGGGCTCCTTAGTTCTGAAGCAGAAACGATACTTCAACGTTTTCCGTCATCTGACGTAGCAAGTCTACTCCACTTTATTCACCAAAAACGTTTTTTTCTTTAATTCACCAAAAAGTGTTTTGTAATATGGAATGTTCACTACGTTGAGCTCCGCAGTTAGCCGCCTTATCTCACTGTGCAAGAGGCAATTGCGTCGTGCGTCACGGGCAAAAGGTCAAAGGTAACAAGGGCTTATTATGTTGTACAAAAAAACATTAAAAAAAAAAAACCAAATAATTTTAGTACATGTTGTTATGTGTCAGAAGAGGGCTTAGAAAGTAATAATACCAAAAAAAAGAAAAAGAAAAAACATTTTTTTTACCAAAAGGGCACTTGGGGGCAAGAAGCAAAAGGGGCAGGTGCTCAAGCACCCCTAGGCCCTCCCTGGCACGTGCCTGCAGCAAAGGTAAACAAAGGTAAAACAACCCGAACAGGTGATCAACTCTAAACCACTCTCAGTCTCTCTGTAATTTAAGCACACCCGTTGCCATGGCAACCTTAAAACCATAACATTCAGTCCGTTACGATATTAGGTTTGCAGGCTTGATATTTAATTTGCGATCATTAATAAGCGCTCCCCTGAACACAGTGGTGGTTGATTAGTTAATTTTAAACTCCTGCTCTGCTAGTTATTTTGATAATGGAACTGAAACGCACAGAATTGCGCAACACCTTGTTGAAACAATAATCACTGAGATCATTATTGTTGTTGGGTCATTAATTTGAACACGTTTTGTTGACTTTTTGTTGTTGTTCTTTAATAAAGTTAAGAACGTTTTGATATGGAGCCAGAGGAGGACGTGCTGCTCTCAGCGTCCTGGCGGCGTTCAGTTTGTCGACTAATGCCGAGATCGACTCAAAACCTTCCACGATCGACATGTTGCACCGCTGCTCTAGCAAAGCACGAACAGTTCAGAAACAATATGAAGTGGGAAAAAAGTTATTTATTAACTGATTAAGTCGTGTTTTAGATTGTTCTTGAAAAACTAATCAGTCACGGCTGATTAGTGGGTGCACTCACGGCTGCATTGATTTTTTACAGTTGACGGTCGCTCCCCTCTCTTGCAGGTACTGCGTACCCCCCGCTAAATCTTTTAGGGGTACGCAGTACCCTGCTGTACCCCCTTACTTTCACCCTGTGTTTGAAAGTTGGAGCATGTGGTAAAAGGATTCACAAATGGCTACAACATTGTTTTCATTCATTGTTGGGAAGCGCGAGCTTAAAATTAAAATTATTTGCACTTTTCAATTAAAAAGAAAAAAAAGTCCCTTCCAGCAGCAGCAGCGCTGCTTTTCAGAGTTCTTCATTTCAACTTATTAGGTATGCAAAGAAAAATGAGTTAGCAATGTAGCGATTGGAATTCCTCACATGCGGGAGGACGGCATTTGATTGGAATTTGCACAGGACAAGTCGATCAAGGGTAATTCACTATGAAATACCCACAGGTACGCTTCAGTGGGTGCATCTGGCCCCACCATTCATTTTGTTTAGCTATTCCATTGTGGCAGTCAAAATTAATTAGCATGACAATTTAATTTCTGAAAAGGCTGAGGTCGTCTCATTTTTCTATTGATGAATTTCAATAAGGACTTGACAAAGGGGTCTTTGAAATGGGTCCTCACCCTGCTGTCCCGCTTCCGGTTGACCTGAAGGTAAGCTGTGTCTCTGCTGTGCCTAAATGTAAATGTCCATATCAACTAGAATCGTTTGTCTTTCTTTTTTTTTTATTGCTGCAGAGTTTGGGCTATTAAGGGTAAGACCCAAAAAAGGATTATTTTAGTTATTAGAAATTGTGGAGTACGCACTATTTAGATCAATATTATACAGCCCAGAAATGGAATCAGAATAACTACGAATAACTCCGGCACTTAAAAGTGCTTTCTACAACGCCCTCCAAGATAACATAAAGGACTTACTAGCAACTTTAGACGAGTCCAAGACCCTGGAGGAGTTGATTAGTTTGGCTATCCGTTTGGATAACAGAACCCGCGCTCGAGCAAAAGGTAAAAGAAATCCACCTGTGAGAGTGGCTGTGGAGGGCGTGTCACCTAACCTTTCTGCTGCAGTTGTTCCTTCAGCGGCAGAAGCAGAGCCCATGCAGATTGGGCACACTCGCCTCTCCCCCGAAGAAAGGCAGAGACGAATGAATGCCAAACTCTGTTTATATTGCGGTGCAGCGGGCCATTTCATCGCTTCCTGTCCAACAAAGGTAAAAGCCAGGGTCCGCTGGTAGATGCGAGGAGGCTGGCGGACCATCAAATTAAAGACAAATCTCCTCGTTTACTATTACCTGTCACTCTTTCTGTTCACGATCAGTCCATAATGCTTTCAGCTCTGGTTGATTCCGGTTGTGAGCGTAATTTAATGGATTCCAACCTCGCGCAACAATTGTCCATTGAAACTGTTCCCTTAAAGGTCCTCTTGAAGGTTTCAGCTCTGGACGGCAGAGCACTCCATCAGATAACCCACCAAACTGTTCCGCTGAATCTCCTGATCTCCGGTAATCACCATGAAAAGATTAATTTTTTTATTTTTCCCGCAGCCAGTTCCGCTATCATCCTGGGCTTCGACTGGTTAGAATGTCATAATCCCCACATCGACTGGTCTGAACGACACATAATTTCCTGGTCCATTAACTGCCACTCGTCTTGTCTCCGCTCAGCTTTGCCGCCAGGTCCGTCACCGGAGGGCCGGCAGGAGGCAGACTCACCTGATCTCTCAGCTATTCCGGTGGAGTATCACGATTTAGCCGCGGTTTTCAGCAAGGTAAAAGCACTGTCACTCCCTCCGCACCGGCCGTACGATTGTGTGATAGACCTGTTACCTGGAGCTCCCCTGCCTAACAGTCGCTTGTACAATATTTCCCGGACAGAGAGAGAAACCATGGAAAAATACATTAAGGAGTCCCTTGATGCAGGAATAATCCGCACCTCGTCTTCTTTGTTGAAAAGAAAGATGGGTCTCTCAGACCATTCATTGATTACCGAGGTCTCAATCAAATCACAGTTAAAAATAAATATCCATTACTAGAGATGTGCCGATCAGGTTTTTTCCTGCCAATACTGATAACCCATGAGGGCCGATCACCGATACCGATCACATAATTATTATTTATTTATTTTTTATCATAAACCCTAACGGTTACATTATGTGGAAAAAGGAACCATGAATTCACCTT
>NW_006801135.1:5368-13228 GCF_000485575.1 Poecilia formosa | reverse complement strand
GAATGTTGCTCCAATATGCCACACCACTCGGAGTTGTTAACTGCGGGTTAGCTCTTAGCATCCAAAAAGTTCAGGGAGCAGTTTTCTTACTAATGTAGTGGCACTCTTTCTTCAGTTTTCCAAAAAAAAACCACTCAGAGCTGCAGACACAAAAACTTCTTCACTCGCACGACATGACGAGTCCTTTTTGTTTAGATGTCTTTACTTAAAAAATAAAGAGGTTACAAGTCATTACACGCACGATAAGAAAACTATATGCTCTCGTCAGCTCTGACTTAAAATGGAGCTGCCCGCTCTTAATTACGTCACTACAAGAGAGCGTCAAGCATTTTTCATATCAATAATTTTCTTAGAACTAGAATTACACAACAAGATGAATTAAGAATTAAATAAAATATAAACTGCAACTATAAAATGTACTTTTCCACATTCTCTCTTTCCTGCTTTATGGCTCTTACACCACGCTCGGGCAAAAGGTAAAAGAAATCCACCTGTGAGAGTGGCTGTGGAGGGCGTGTCACCTAACCTTTCTGCTGCAGTCGTTCCTCCGGCGGCAGAAGCAGAGCCCATGCAGATAGGGCACACTCGCCTCTCCCCCGAAGAAAGGCAGAGACGAATGAATGCCAAACTCTGTTTATATTGCGGTGCAGCGGGCCATTTCATCGCTTCCTGTCCAACAAAGGTAAAAGCCAGGGTCCGCTGGTAGATGCGAGGAGGCTGGCGGACCATCAAATTAAAGAAAAATCTCCTCGTTTACTATTACCTGTCACTCTTTCTGTTCACGATCAGTCCATAATGCTTTCAGCTCTGGTTGATTCCGGTTGTGAGCGTAATTTAATGGATTCTAACCTCGCGCAACAATTGTCCATTGAAACTGTTCCCTTAAAGGTCCCCTTGAAGGTTTCAGCTCTGGACGGCAGAGCACTCCATCAGATAACCCACCAAACTGTTCCGCTGAATCTCCTGATCTCCGGTAATCACCATGAAAAGATTTCATTTTTTATTTTTCCCTCAGCCAGTTCCGCTATCAGCCTGGGCTTCGACTGGTTAGAATGTCATAATCCCCACATCGACTGGTTTGAACGACACATAATTTCCTGGTCCATTAAATGTCACTCGTCTCCGCTCAGCCTTGCCGCCAGGTCCGTCACCGGAGGGCCGGCAGAAGGCAGACCCACCTGATCTCTCAGCTATTCCGGTGGAGTATCACGATTTAGCCGCGGTTTTCAGCAAGGTAAAAGCACCGTCACTCCCTCAGTACCGGCCATACGATTGTGTGATAGACTTGTTACCCGGAGCTCCCCTGCCTAACAGTCGCTTGTACAATATTTCCCGGACAGAGAGAGAAACCATGGTAAAATATATTAAGGAGTCCCTTGATGCAGGAATAATCCGCACCTCGTCTTCCCCGTTAGGGGCGGGGGTTTTCTTTGTTGAAAAGAAAGATGGGTCTCTCAGACCATGCATTGATTACCGAGGTCTCAATCAAATCACAGTTAAAAATAAATATCCATTACCCCTCCTTTCATCTGCATTCGAGCCTGTTCACGGAGCCACCATCTTTACTAAGCTGGATTTAAGAAATGCTTATCACCTCCTACGCATACGGGATGGGGATGAGTGGAAAACTGCATTTAAGACCCCGTTAGGCCATTTCGAGTATTTAGTCATGCCTTTTGCCAGCCTGTTTTCAAGCCCTGATAAACGATGTCCTGAGGGATTTTCTGAACGTTTTTGTCTACCTTGACGACATTCTAATTTATTCTAAAAGTCTTCCAGAACACCAGAAACATGTCCGCCTTGTTCTCCAGCGGTTACTGGAGAACCGGCTGTTTGTCAAAGCTGAGAAATGTGAATTTCATCAACCATCTGTTACATTTCTTGGTTATGTCTTAGAGGGCGGACAGGTCAGACAAGATCAGAGCAGTTCTGGAATGGCCGGTTCCTGAAACCAGGAAATGGCTCCAAAGGTTCCTCAGGTTTGCAAATTTCTAAAGGCGGTTTATCAGAAATTACAGTCAAACCGCCCTGCCATTAACTGCTCTAACTTCACTCAAGACCACCTTCTCCTGGACTCCCGAAGCAGACGCCGCCTTTTCGAAGCTAAAATTGTTATTTGCTAATGCACCCATACTTGTCCAACCTGACCCCACCAAACAGTTTGTCCTTGAGGTGGACGCCTCAGATTCTGGTGTAGGAGCTGTCCTTTCACAGTTTTCAGACTCTGACCATAAGACTCATCCCTGTGCCTTTTACTCCCGCAGATTGTCTCCAGCTGAAAGAAACTATGATGTGGGAGACCGTGAGCTGCTCGCCATCAAACTGGCTCTTGAAGAGTGGAGACATTGGCGGAGGGCACAACGCACCCTGTACTGGTTTGGACTGATCACAAAAATCTTGCCTATTTGAAAACTGCTAGGCGTTTTAACCCCCGACAGTCACGATGGTCGTTATTTTTCTCCCGGTTTAACCTATCCTTTTCTTATCGCCCTGGCTCCAGAAATACTAAACCAGATGCGCTTTCCCGATTGTACTCCCTTGACGACTCTGACAAGTCTCCGGCCCCCCATTTTGCCCCCCAATTGTTCCATCGCTTCAGTCACTTGGGAGGTTGAAGATCTAATAAAACAAGCCCAATTATCTGAACCCGATCCTGGTACCGGTCCTCCCGACAAGGTTTATGTACCCACTTCTGTCAGACCCAGACTCATCAATTGGATGCACTCCACCAAGTTCTCTGCCCACCCAGGGGTCAGTAGAACTATTTCGCTCATATCCCGTCGATTCTGGTGGCCATCGAGCTACACGGACATTAAGGAGTATGTGTTAGCCTGCTCCGTCTGTGCTCGTAATAAACCACCCCATCAACTTCTGGCTGGTCAGCTCCAACTGCTTCCTACCCCTAAACAACCATGGTCTCACGTTGCTCTGGATTTTGTTACAGGACTACCCGTCTCGGGGGGTATGTCCACTATCCTCACAGTTATTGACCGGTTCTCCAAGGCTTGCCATCTGATCTCTTTAAAGAAACTTCCTTCTGCCTTTCAGACGGCTCAGCTCCTGGTCAAGCACGTTTTTCAACTTCATGGCATCCCACAGGAGATACTGTCTGACCGGGGACCTCAATTCATAGCGCGGGTATGGAAACATTTTCTTTGTCCTCTGGTTATCATCCACAGAGTAATGGCCAAACTGAACGCATGAACCAGGAGCTGGAAGCCAGGCTCAGATGCCTCACGTCGACCAACCCCACCGACTGGAACAACTACCTTTCATGGGTTGAGTATGCTCACAATTCTCACGTCTCCTCTGTTACTGGTCTCTCCCCATTTGAAATCTCGTTAGGTTACCAACCTCCGTTATTTCTTTCAGAAGAGAAGGTCATTGCCGTCACCTCGGTGCAACACCAAATCCGCCGTTGCAGGGCCGTCTGGAAGACTGCGGTGTCCGCCCTTAATCGCACCCTGGAACAGAACCGCCGATTCGCTGACCGCAGAAGGAAACCTGCACCTGTCTATACTCCCGGTCAATAGGTTTGGCTCTCGACCAAGGATATACCGCTAAAATCCATGTCTAAGAAGCTGTCCCCCCGTTTTATTGGGCCGTACAAAGTCGAATCGGTTATCAGTTCATCAGCTGTCCGTCTGCAGCTACCCTCCTCACTCAGAGTTCATCTCACCTTTCATGTTTCCCAAATCAAGCCCGTTGTTTCCAGTTCCTTGCACCCACCACCAGAACCCTCTCCGCCCGCCCGAGAGTTTGAAGGGGGCCCCATTTACTCTGTCCGCCAGATTGTCAATTCCCGCAGGCGGGGAAGGGGTTGGCAATACTTAGTGGATTGGGAGGGTTACGGCCCTGAGCGCCGTCAAAGGATCCCCGCCTCTTATATTGTTGACCCATCTTTTATTTCAGACTACCGTTCCTCTCTCCCTTCTGGGTCTGCAGATCCGGGGGGNGCTTAGGATTTGTTGCTGCGCGTTTGCACAGTGTGAAGGAAAAAGGAGACCAGCTGCACAGGCAGGCTGCGAAATGAGAAGCAGGTGATCGGTATCGGCAACAAGAGCCAATGATCACCAATCATGCACTTTTTCACGGAAATCGGCCCGATTATGATCGATGACCGATCGATCGGCACACCTCTATCCTTTACCCCTCCTTTCATCTGCGTTCGAGCCTGTTCACGGAGCCACCATCTTTACTAAGCTGGATTTAAGAAATCCATCCCGTATGCTCCTACGCATACGGGATGGGGATGAGTGGAAAACTGCATTTAATACCCCGTTAGGCCATTTTGAGTATTTAGTCATGCCTTTTGGTTTATCAAATGCCCCAGCCTGTTTTCAAGCCCTGATAAACGATGTCCTGAGGGATTTTCTCAACATTTTCGTTTTTGTCTACCTTGACAACATTCTAATTTATTCTAAAAGTCTTCCAGAACACCAGAAACATGTCCGCCTTGTTCTTCTCCAGCGGTTACTGGAGAACCGACTGTTCGTCAAAGCTGAGAAATGTGAATTTCATCAACCATCTGTTACATTTCTTGGTTATGTCTTGGAGGGCGGACAGGTCAGACAAGATCAGAGCAGTTCTGGAATGGCCGGTTCCTGAAACCAGGAAACAGCTCCAAAGGTTCCTCGGGTTTGCAAATTTCTATAGGCGGTTTATCAGAAATTACAGTCAAACCGCCCTGCCGTTAACTGCTCTAACTTCACTCAAGACCACCTTCTCCTGGACTCCCGAAGCAGACGCCACCTTTTCGAAGCTAAAATCGTTATTTGCTAATGCACCCATACTTGTCCAACCTGACCCCACCAAACAGTTTGTCCTTGAAGTGGACGCCTTAGATCAGGGTTGGGCAACTCCAGGCCTCGAGGGCCGGTCTCCTGCAACTTTTAGGTGCATCTCAACTTCAACACACCTGAGTCAAATAATGAGGTCGTTAGCAGGACTCTGAATAACTTGACTGCACTTAGGACGTGATTCAGCTGTTGGATTCAAGTGTGTTGGATCAGGGAAACATCTAAGAGTTGCAGGACACCGGCCCTCGAGGACCAGGATTGCCCACCCCTGCCTTAGATTCTGGTGTAGGAGCCGTCCTTTCATAGTTTTCAGACTCTGACCATAAGACTCACCCCTGTGCCTTTTACTCCCCCAGATTGTCTCCAGCTGAAAGAAACTATGATGTGAGAGACCGTGAGCTGCTCGCCATCAAACTGGCTCTTGAAGAGTGGAGACATTGGCGGAGGGCACAACGCACCCTGTACTGGTTTGGACCGATCACAACAATCTTGCCTATTTGAAAACTGCTAGGCGTCTTAACCCCCGACAGTCACGATGGTCGTTATTTTTCTCCAGGTTTAACATATCCATTTCTTATCGCCCTGGCTCCAGAAATACTAAACCAGATGCGCTTTCCCGGTTGTACTCCCCTGACGACTCTGACAGGTCTCCGGCCCCCATTCTGCCCCCCAATTGTTCCATCGCTTCAGTCACTTGGGAGGTTGAAGATCTAATAAAACAAGCCCAATTATCTGAACCCGATCCTGGTACCGGTCCTCTCGACAAGGTTTATGTACCCACTTCTGTCAGACCCAGACTCATCAATTGGATGCACTCCACCAAGTTCTCTGCCCACCCAGGGGTCAGTAGAACTATTTCGCTCATATCCCGTCGATTCTGGTGGCCATCGAGCTACAAGGACATTAAGGAGTATGTGTTAGCCTGCTCCGTCTGTGCTCGTAATAAACCATCCCATCAACTTCCGGCTGGTCAGCTCCAACAGCTTCCTACCCCTAAACGACCCTGGTCTCACGTTGCTCTGGATTTTGTTACAGGACTACCCGTCTCGGGGGGTATGTCCACAATCCTCACAGTTATTGACGGTTCTCCAAGGCTTGCCATCTGATCTCTTTAAAAAAACTTCCTTCTGCCTTTCAGACGGCTCAGCTCCTGGTCAAGCACGTTTTTCGACTTCATGGCATCCCACAGGAGATACTGTCTGACCGGGGACCTCAATTCATAGTGCGGGTATGGAAACATTTTCCTTGTCCTCTGGTTATCATCCACAGAGTAATAGCCAAACTGAACGCATGAACCAGGAGCTGGAAGCCATGCTCAGATGCCTCACGTCGACCAACCCCACCGACTGGAACAAGTACCTTTCATGGGTCGAGTATGCTCACAATTCTCACGTCTCCTCTGCTACTGGTCTCTCCCCATTTAAAATCTCGTTAGGTTACCAACCTCCGTTATTTCCTTCAGAAGAGAAGGTCATTGCCGTCACTTCGGTGCAACACCACATCCGCCGTTGTAGGGCCGTCTGGAAGACTGTGGTGTCCGCCCTTAATCGCACCCTGGAACAGAACCGCCGATTCGCTGACCGCAGAAGGAAACCTGCACCTGTCTATACTCCCGGTCAATAGGTTTGGCTCTCGACCAAGGATATACCGCTAAAATCCATATCTAAGAAGCTGTCCCCCCATTTTATTGGGCCGTACAAAGTCGAATCGGTTATCAGTCCATCAGCGGTCTGTCTGCAGCTACCCTCCTCACTCAGAGTTCATCCCACCTTTCATGTTTCCCAAATCAATCCCGTTGTTTCCATTTCCTTGCACCCGCCACCAGAACCCTCTCCGCCCGCCCGAGAGTTTGAAGGGGGCCCCGTTTACTCTGTCCGCCAGATTGTCGATTCCCGCAGGCGGGGTAGGGGTTGGCAATACTTAGTGGATTGGGAGGGTTACGGCCCTGAGCACCGTCAATGGCTCCCCGCCTCTTATATTGTTGACCCATCTTTTATTTCAGACTACCGTTCCTCTCTCCCTTCTGGGTCTGCTGGACCGCCAGGTGGCAGTCATTGAGGGGGGGGTACTGTTAGGATCTGGGGAAGGCTGGTTGGGGAGTCTCTAGTTTCTCCACCAGGGGGCATCCTGGGACCTTCTGGAGGGCATGGACCTGGAGCTGCACACCTGCTGACACCTTACCATTGCTTGGAGGGGTTTATCAGGACGGAGCCGTCAACACTCCAGTGCCAGAGTGTTAGCCTGTGATGGTTGTCATTCCGTGAAGCCCTGAGTTCTTCAAACTTCTACGAACCTGGGCAGATTACCAAGGATCCTCGAGACCCCGCGGAGTTTACCCGTTGGTGGCCACANTTCTACGAACCTGGGCAGATTACCAAGGATCCTCGAGACCCCGCGGAGTTTACCCGTTGGTGGCCACATCCCTGGGACCAGCTCTCAGTCCTGTCGGTGGCAGATCCCTGGTCAAACGGATCCCTTCCGGCTCCTTATCTGAGATCACCCTCCACTCACCTGTCCGCCCTCTAGAGAAGCTCACGCCCTTGTTCCAGCCTGCAGCTCCGGATCCTAGCGGTACACCTCTCCGTGCTCAGACGAGCTCACCAGCAAGTAGGTCTCTGGCTGGACTACAAATTCCCACGATCTCTGAACCCCTCTTACCTGTCTTATCTCCACCCAGTGATCCAGAACCACGAAGACGAGCACCAGTTCCGGACCTTCTTGTACATACCTGTTAACAATGTATTTAATCACCATAACCTTTACCAGTCTCCAGAGTGTGTTCTGCACATATGGGTTCGACAAATTAACCTCAACATGACACAGGGTGATGAAAAGGTCTGAATAGATGACGATTATGGTCATAAATCTACTGGTGCATTGGGCATGGAACTCATAGTGCTCTTTCTAATCTCGCTCTCAATTTGTTCATGGTGTAATATGATATAATTCTGATGATGACTTGTGTTCTATGGTATTAATGGAAGACGGACTTCTAGAATAATGTCCTGTCATTAAACTGTAAAATTCTGAGTAATTCAAGAAAGGAAACGGCACACTGGGT
>NW_006801135.1:4158-5358 GCF_000485575.1 Poecilia formosa | reverse complement strand
CCAGGGGGCATCCTGGGACCTTCTGGAGGGCATGGACCTGGAGCTGCACACCTGCTGACACCTTACCATTGCTTGGAGGGGTTTATCAGGACGGAGCCGTCAACACTCCAGTGCCAGAGTGTTAGCCTGTGATGGTTGTCATTCCGTGAAGCCCTGAGTTCTTCAAACTTCTACGAACCTGGGCAGATTACCAAGGATCCTCGAGACCCCGCGGAGTTTACCCGTTGGTGGCCACATCCCTGGGACCAGCTCTCAGTCCTGTCGGTGGCAGATCCCTGGTCAAACGGATCCCTTCCGGCTCCTTATCTGAGATCACCCTCCACTCACCTGTCCGCCCTCTAGAGAAGCTCACGCCCTTGTTCCAGCCTGCAGCTCCGGATCCTAGCGGTACACCTCTCCGTGCTCAGACGAGCTCACCAGCAAGTAGGTCTCTGGCTGGACTACAAATTCCCACGATCTCTGAACCCCTCTTACCTGTCTTATCTCCACCCAGCGATCCAGAACCACGAAGACGAGCACCAGTTCCGGACCTTCTTGTACATACCTGTTAGCACTGTATTTAATAAATCACCATAACCTTTACCAGTCTCCAGAGTGTGTTCTGCGCATGTGGGTTCGACAAATTAACCTCAACATGACACAGGGTGATGAAAAGGTCTGAATAGATGATGATTATGGTCATAAATCTACCGGTGCATTGGGCATGGAACTCATAATGCTCTTTCTAATCTCGCTCTTGTTGAGAAAATAAATTTAAAATAAGCTAGTTTTAAAACTTAACATGTCTTGATTCAAATGGCCTAATTTTTGTTTTTAAATTAGTAATGTATTCTGGCTCTTTGACCTTTATTTTACTTGTAGTTACAGCAGATGGTTTGCTGGGCTCGTTTGAACTGCCTTTTGTCTGTGGGAAAACAATACAGTAGAAGTTGTAGCTTTTCACACTCATCTGTGAAAAGGCCGTAAACACGGCAGGGGTTTCTGGCTTGAGAGAGGGTCAGAGATAGCTCCTGGTTGGATGAGCAAAGATACGCCTTATTTGAATAAATTAAATACAAGAGGATAAAACTTTCTACACAGAAGTAACAAATCAGATTTGCTCTTGCAACTCTCCAAAGATGTCTTTCCACGTCTTTGCTTTTCTTTCTTTCTTCTTTTCCATTTATGTCAGGTAAATGAATGTATGTCGCCGCTGTTCTG
>NW_006801135.1:0-2801 GCF_000485575.1 Poecilia formosa | reverse complement strand
GGGAGAAATGTGTGGCATCAGTTCCAGGCTGGAGCACTGGAATGATCTCATTGCTTTTTTTATAATATTGTAACATTGACAATCACTTCAATTTCTAGGTTTCCTGACACAGGATGGAACACCATCACTGATTGGAACAAGGGAACAAAAACGAGAACATATGGATGTTTTTCTGCTTGACGGTGTTTTCTGCACTGTTAATGTAGGACATGTTGAAACACTAATGAATGACTTTGTTTCTTGTAGGACGATCTTCGTGTGCAGTCAGTTTTTCATATTACAAGGTTTTTGGGGTTTTCCTACAGGGGGTCTAGTTACTGGGTAGCCATTTGATAACAATAGGCTATCTTGACATAAGGTTGTGTGTATAAAATGGAGTTTTTGAAATAGGTTCACTCAAAACTGAACAACATTTGAACTACTGGATAATTATGTTTCTTTCAACCATGGTCTTATAATAATTGTGTTTAATACTTTCAACAGGATGAATTTTGGTTTGAAATTTGGGGAAATATGTGTTTGGAAGATGGAACCAGTATTAATTGGGAAGTTCTAACTTTATGTTTCACAAATATTTTTATTTTACACATTGGAGTGTGACGAACAAATTACAGGTGAACATGGGGATTTTTTCAGTTGCTCTAGGTGAATTACACTACTTAATGTGTTTGCCCAATGTCATCGAGGAGAATTGGGAGTATATTTCTTACATTATGGGTCAACTAATATATAGATGCCTTCAAATACTGAGAATGGGGTCGTGTTCCTGCTCTCACAGCAGTGTTGGGGGCAGATCACACCTCACTTTGTTTGGTCAGGTTAATCTGGGGTAACATCCTGCATCTTTCTTACAATAGGGTGTTAAAGAGTCTGCTTGAGTGTGAATGAGAGTGAATGTGTATGCAGATGGCCTTTGATGGGTTTTAGGAAGCGCTTTGTAAATATGACGTCACTTTAGTGAGTAGCTGTGATATTTTTCGTATTTTAAACTATTTAGACACAGTGCAGGTTTTGTTTCATATATTTACTTTTACTACTGCTTTACAGACAATTTTAAAGGTGATGATTGCATATTTTGGTATCACAATCTGGTTGAAGCTGAATCATCTGCTTGTACTGTAGAATTAATATGAAACAAGAATTCAGCCTTGGCTTAAGCAGATGGAATTAGTGATAGGAAACTGTCTTGTCCACTTTGGTATTTTATTTTTTATTTTATTTTTTACTAACACTTACTAACTGAATTTAATTAGTTTATATTTCATATGGGTACCTGATTGGACATGTTGAAATTTTAGCACAATGGGGAAAGTCCCCTATTTTGGTTTTCCACCTCTAAATTGTTTTTCTTTTTGAAATAAGAAAAACACAGGGGGGATATTATAAAGATAAGAGATTACTGATAGAACTTTGAAATTTACATCATCTCAGTCTAGTTTGAATACTAGATGGAAGATTTGGAGAAATGGTGGAGCATCTTACAATATTTTAGTTTTTCAGCAAATTATATAACAGTAACAGATTCCAAATTGTTTTCAAAATGATAATTTTATAATATCAACAGGGGGAGAAGGAGAAGTAGACCCTAATTCCTGGTAAATTTTTGGATACGGTTAATTGTAAATTAGTTAATCAATAATATTAAGTTTTTCATTCAACAATAGTGAATTATGGATTTCTTTAATGTAGAGTCATATTGCCTTCCTGCTTGACTAAAATATGGTGTATGTGATATAGAAGCTTCTACTAAATTAGGTTTGATCATCTAAAATTGAACAGCTTTAAACAACATCTATGTCATTTTTATTTACATTTCAAATTGTTGATAGATTTCTGCATCACTGCTGATTTTGATTATATGCAGTTGGGTGTAAATTGTTAATTTTGAGGAAAATTTTGGTTAAAATTGCTATGAAATTCAAATGAAATGTGAATAACTTCTGAAATTTTAAAATAGGACTTTGTCTTGAAGCGTGGGACAATGATAAGGATGTTTAGTATTTAGTAGAACAATATGAAATTCATAATTATTTGACAAAGTGCAATTCAATCACAACTTTTATAAGTGTCAGTACTGGGACATTCTAGATTTTATTCTAATTCTTTAATGAGTTTGTGAGGTTGTGATTTTAAATTTTGTACTTGATATTTGGCACAAGCAGAGTGAATGTCATCGAGGTATTGACGTCTATTGATTTTGAACAGTAAGTGTCATTATTTTCTTAATTCTGGCACATCTTAAGGTGTATTATTTTAACACATTTTTATGTTTATTCTTTTTGCAGTTCAGGATTTGGGGCAGTTGGCCGTTTGTGCTGTAACAACAACACATCTAGAGCCACACGGGAGGATGCATCACAAGATAAAATAAAATTTTATTTATAATAGTTAAAGTAAGCAAAATGTGGCATACATAAGTTTTGATCTTTTAATTACTTTGTATTATTTTTTTCTCTGGCAGTTCTCCTTCCTTCTGGCTTGATGGCGATCTTTGGGGCAGGGTCTTTCTAGCTCAGAGATCATGGGACGGTGTGATTTGAAAGGATCTTCTTGATTACCGCATCAGGCCGCTGTTGTTGCTGCTGAACAAGGACATGACGATGCTGAACTGTGCCCATCTTCTGCTGGACTGCTGTATGAAAGCCAAAAGCTATTGAACGATTACTAAGGTCAGTGAAGATGAACTTTTCTCCTGTTGTCACATGAGGGCAAAGTGCTGCTCACAGGACATGGCAACAGATGTCTGCTTTGAGTGTTGCTTTTCACACCTGGCTGAAAACAAAAGGGACTCAGGCGTTATC
>NW_006801134.1:19840-20921 GCF_000485575.1 Poecilia formosa | reverse complement strand
AACCTCACAGCTCAGAGTCACTGAGGCTCCAGGATTCAGCCATGATGGAGACACAGTGAGGATGGAATCTGGTGCAACTGTTGGAAGAAGAGTTTCAGTTGAAATAAATGAAATACTCTGTAATATGTTACATATGTCAAATTCTCTTCAAAGAAATTATAACTCCATATGTAGAATTTTTTGTAACACTTTATTTGAAGGGGGGTGAATAAGACTGTCATAAACACCTGTCATGAACATCAATAAGCCTTCATGAATATTTGTGACTGTTGTCATAAAGTGTCATTCAGTAAATTATGACACTTTTAATACAAAATTGACATTATTCAAAATGTCTTTGTTATGACAACTTGACATTAACCAAGAAATCATTGCTGATATAAATTTGTTATAAAAGTATTACTGATTGCACTTTAAAAATCAGGTAACTTTATGTTATTAAAGGTAAAGTTTAAACAGTAATTTGTCATAAAGACATTTTGAATAATGTCAACTTTGTATTAAAAGTGTCCTAATTTACTGAATAACGGTTTATGACAACAGTCATAAATATTCATGAAGGCTTATTGATGTTCATGACAGGTGTTATGTCATGTGTATGATGGTTTCATGACAGTCTTACTCAACCCCCTTCAAATAAAGTGTTACCGAATTTTCTTTGCTGATTTTTACACCATCCCACACTGCTAGGACACATTAGTTTGCAGATGGATTTTTTATTTTTTATTTTTTTGAGAAAAAGAAACACATTGAGAAGTTGAAACTATTCTGTTAGCTTAATTTTAAGTAGCTCTGTGACAAAACATACCATTTATCCTGATATTGACTGCGTTACTGAACTCTCCTGATCCAGACTCACACCAGTACACTGCTTTATGGTCCCACCGACTGGTAATGGTACATGAGGAACCAGTCATTTCCCATGAGTTGGAGCAATCTGACAACTTCTGGTTTATTTCTCTAAACCTCCTCACTCTCCACTCAGTAGAGTTTCCTCCACAGTTCAGTGTCACAGACTCAGAGGTGAAGTGTTGCTCTCTGTCAGGACTCACTGAGAGAGACGCTGCTGGATGAGGATCTG
>NW_006801134.1:13612-18840 GCF_000485575.1 Poecilia formosa | reverse complement strand
GCTGCTGGATGAGGATCTGAAGAACAACATGGAGGAAATAATCAACACAGGCAAGATAAAACCATGGCTAAACCCTAACGTTTTCTTCATTTTTTGTTAAAGACTTAATTGAATAATTTGAAATAAAGCCATATGTTCCTATTTTTAATTTTATTCTGTAATTATAATTTTCAGTGAGGTTTGGTTTGGTTGTTTATTAGTCAGCTGCTGAGACATCAGACTATGACTTCACTTGTTCTAAAGGTTCTGTTTGAGGGGCTGTTTAGGACAAAAACTATGTTTTGTCTCACACACTACTAAAGACTCATACACACAAAAAAAAATTAAAATTGCACATATAAAATAACAAAATATTGCATACGCATGCATTTTTTCTCTCTAACACACATACATATAAAGCACACTGACATACTATTCTGAATGATAGTTCACACACATACATTGTTGACCTAACAGAAAGAAAGAAAGCAAAAAAGAAAAAAAAAAGAAAAAAAGAAAAAGTATGAAAAAAACAAGAAGAAAGAAAGAAAGAAAGAAAGAAAGAAAGAAAGAAAGAAAGAACCTTAGGCTCCTTCACCTTGTGCACACAATGAGGTAAATGTAGCAAGTTTCACCCTTCACGTATACCTGCAAGATCTTTTGTTTTCAACATATTTGCACTTCATTGTGTATGTTTGACTACTAAGTTTGACATTTGTCCTTAACATAGTTTAATATAAGGTAGCTATTGAAAGATAGTTTCAATCGCACAATGGGGGAACAGAATTTCTCACAAGACCTCTTAATAATTCCTGTAATGCTGGCACCCAGTGGACAGATTGTACTACAGCAATTTTTAATCAATCAGATTTATTTATTTCTATAGCACATTTAAGCTACAAGAAAGTTAAAAGTTCTATATATATATTTAAAAGCACAGATATACTAAGTAATAGAACATACAGTGAGTCAACAATCGAAACTTATAGTTTAGGATCTACGCATGCGCAGTTTGATCAAAAAATTATGCCCCGCCTCTTCCGTGACAATTCTCACACATTCAAAAAACGAGTCTCGCTCTCACACATACATAAAACGAGTCTTAGTACTGTGTTTGTGTGTGTGTGTGTGTGTGTTCAACTTTAGTCGTGTATGTTAGAGATAAGCGTTTGTGTGCGTGTGCGAGCTGTTAGAAAGTTAGTTTGTGTGCGTGTGTGACATTTTAGTAGTGTGTATACGCAATTTGAGTATTTTTTTGAGTGTGCGTGTTCATTTTTTTGAGTATGCGAGAGTTTTTGGTAGTGTGTGAGAGACAAAACGTAGATTTTGTCCTAAACGGCCCCTCATATTTGTCTCTGTGTTGCCCTGCAACAGACTGGTGACCTTTCCAGGGTGACCCTGCCTCTCGCCTGGAACGTTAGCTGGAGAAAGATACCTGCACCCATAGGCGTAGGAAGCGGAGGGGAAGGGGGGGACATGTCCCCCCCAATATTGGAGAGAGTCACATTCGTCCCCCCCAATAATTTCNAGAAAGAAAGAAAGAACCTTAGGCTCCTTCACCTTGTGCACACAATGAGGTAAATGTAGCAAGTTTCACCCTTCACGTATACCTGCAAGATCTTTTGTTTTCAACATATTTGCACTTCATTGTGTATGTTTGACTACTAAGTTTGACATTTGTCCTTAACATAGTTTAATATAAGGTAGCTATTGAAAGATAGTTTCAATCGCACAATGGGGGAACAGAATTTCTCACAAGACCTCTTAATAATTCCTGTAATGCTGGCACCCAGTGGACAGATTGTACTACAGCAATTTTTAATCAATCAGATTTATTTATTTCTATAGCACATTTAAGCTACAAGAAAGTTAAAAGTTCTATATATATATTTAAAAGCACAGATATACTAAGTAATAGAACATACAGTGAGTCAACAATCGAAACTTATAGTTTAGGATCTACGCATGCGCAGTTTGATCAAAAAATTATGCCCCGCCTCTTCCGTGACAATTCTCACACATTCAAAAAACGAGTCTCGCTCTCACACATACATAAAACGAGTCTTAGTACTGTGTTTGTGTGTGTGTGTGTGTGTGTTCAACTTTAGTCGTGTATGTTAGAGATAAGCGTTTGTGTGCGTGTGCGAGCTGTTAGAAAGTTAGTTTGTGTGCGTGTGTGACATTTTAGTAGTGTGTATACGCAATTTGAGTATTTTTTTGAGTGTGCGTGTTCATTTTTTTGAGTATGCGAGAGTTTTTGGTAGTGTGTGAGAGACAAAACGTAGATTTTGTCCTAAACGGCCCCTCATATTTGTCTCTGTGTTGCCCTGCAACAGACTGGTGACCTTTCCAGGGTGACCCTGCCTCTCGCCTGGAACGTTAGCTGGAGAAAGATACCTGCACCCATAGGCGTAGGAAGCGGAGGGGAAGGGGGGGACATGTCCCCCCCAATATTGGAGAGAGTCACATTCGTCCCCCCCAATAATTTCCCCGCTGTTGCGAAGAATTTTAAAATCTTCCACTCGCGTGCTTTTATTTTGAAGGCGCACAACAGCGCATTCAGTAGAGCGCTTCCTGCCCCTCCCACCTCTGAACGGCTCAGAGAAACTCCGTTTGAAGGAGGTAAACTGTCTGTCAGGAATGTTGCCATGAATATCGCTCGTTTATAACATCTTGTTGTCAGTTTACTTTCATATATGGAACTAAATCTTTTAGGTTAAGCCGTTTTAATTCTGGGATAGTCACATGTCCAAAATTTTACTGCTAACTTTGTTTAAAAGTTAGCTAGTTTAGTCATAATGATTTAGAATGAGACTGAAACAGCAACGAAATTAGCCTTTTTATTATTTAAAGTGAGCAACATCTGATCATACTCGACCACTTAACGTGTATTTATATATTATATTATATTATTTAGATATTTAGGAGAACAGCAGTGCTAGAATGATGTTGAAGAAAGGTGAAGAAGCTCTGGTGAGATCTTAATTTAGTTTACTGAAATATAACTGTTTTTAATTTTTAAATAAGCTAAACTATTTTATTATGAGAGGAGCAGGTCAGGGAAGACATAAGAGAGCCAGGTGGAGTTTCAGTGTAAAGATATAAAATTATATTAATTATATTAATTAATTATATTAAAAATTATATTAATTACAGGAGACAATAAAAAAGTGCTTGAAGAGAGGTTTAAAAATAAATTAGTGAAAAATTTTGCTACACAGTAAATAGAGTTGAGATGTATAATAATGTATACATCTGAAAATTAAGTTGTTTAAATTCTCATTCTGTATGATAAAAACACTTTTTATATTTAGTTCACATTCTGACACTGTACATTACTGCAGTGTCTGTTGTA
The DNA here is from genome assembly GCF_000485575.1 of Poecilia formosa. Taxonomy (NCBI): domain Eukaryota; kingdom Metazoa; phylum Chordata; class Actinopteri; order Cyprinodontiformes; family Poeciliidae; genus Poecilia; species Poecilia formosa. Next base: position 15,506 of record NW_006801134.1, on the reverse strand, counting down.
AATCCATGAATCCATGCAGGAACATCAGGCTGCAGAGAGTCAGAGGGAGGCAGAGACAGAAACACATATCTGTAGATATTTTAATTAAATGTTTGTGGCTGAAAATGACAGGGAAAAAAACATTTAGTCTTTTTGCCTCAGTGTTTTTCATGGCTCTTCCTTGGTAAGTTACCGAATGCAGAGCTGGAAAGTGAGACTGAGTTAACAGTGAGGAGCTAAGATGTCTGTTAGACGTGAAAAGTATAATTTTTATTTATTTTGTAGATCAAACTGTTGCACTGATGTAGAGAGATGTTCAAGAAGAACAAAACTTGTTTNGTCACAGACTCAGAGGTGAAGTGTTGCTCTCTGTCAGGACTCACTGAGAGAGACGCTGCTGGATGAGGATCTGAAGAACAACATGGAGGAAATAATCAACACAGGCAGAGAGAAAACCATAAATTCCATATTTTTATTTAGGCATGACCTTTATCGGCTTTGATTTAAAGACATAGTCAAATCCCTCCAACATGCTTGTGTGCAATACTAACTGCCATTACTGTTGCTTATATGAAAGGTATTTATGGCCATTTATTTTCATGTTTTAGATTTGTGAATGGTGTAATTCTGAAAACACAAAGCAGAAAAAATATCCTAAATTAAGATACTGTCTCACACCAGAGGTTGTTGAAATCATATTTGTGTAAAACTGTTGATGTTTCACAATGTTTTTTTTTTCTTTTACTTTTGTAAACTAATGTGAACAAACTACAGAGAAAATCCTGACCATGTGATCTTTGAGACTCAAACACACATCATTGGTGATTATCATTGCAGCTTATAGATGAAACAAGGATGGTGACAAATAAACAGAACTGACCTTTAGACCAGATGAACTTTGGTTCACTGTAATCAGTGAAATCTTCTGGGTTTCCTCCTTTAGCTCTACATGCAAATCCTGCTGTTTGTTTCTGTCCATGAATGATGAAGGAGTTCTCTACAGTCCCATTGATGCTCTCAGGCAGCAGCTCATATCTGTAGTTGTTCTTTGATAAATCAGGAACAGCTTTATACCAGTAGAACCTCCATCCTGTAGATGAAGGTTTAACCTCACAGCTCAGAGTCACTGAGGCTCCAGGATTCAGCCATGATGGAGACACAGTGAGGATGGACTCTGATTCATCTGTTGGAAGAGGAGTTTCAATTAAAATAAATAAAATACCCTGTTTTATGTTAAATATGTCAAAATATATTCAAAAAATTACAGCTCATATGTTAAATTGTTATGCTGGTTTTTCTGCTTGCAACATAATTTCACTGATGGCCCTTGTTAGAGGGAGAAGAAATGCATTGAAGAGTTGAACCAATTCTGTTAATGTTATTATAAGTAGCTCTGTATCATAACATACCATTTATCCTGATGTTGACTGCATTGCTGAACTCTCCTGATCCAGATTCACACCAGTACACTGATTCATGGGGCCAGTGACTGTTAATGGTACATGAGGGACCAGTCATTTCCCCCCAGCTGGAGCAGTCTGATATATGGAAGTCAGACATTATTTTTCTATATATCCATCTAGGGATGTGATGGTGTCTGGAGTTTTGTCTATACTTCTTCAGTCTCCACTCATCATAGTTTTCTCTAAACCTCTTCACTCTCCACTCAGCAGAGTTTCCTCCACAGTTCAGAGTCACAGACTCAGAGGTGAAGTGTTGCTCTCTGTCAGGACTCACTGAGAGAGACGCTGCTGGATGAGGATCTGAAGAACAACATGGAGGAAATAATCAACATAAAAGGTAGATCAGGAAAATCTTAATTCAAATCCTGCTTTTCTTTGTTCAGATTAAAACTTTTTTATAACGTTTTCACAGCATTGTTCTTATAAAAGGTAGAAAAACCTCTTTATCTTAA
>NW_006801134.1:4417-13323 GCF_000485575.1 Poecilia formosa | reverse complement strand
ACGGAGGGTGAGAGGGGAATTTTATATATATATACACAAAGCCACATATGCTGTTGAGGACACAAATTTGATTATTTTAGTATTTATATAGGGTATATATAATCGTAGGGCATGTGAAAATAGTGGATTGAGCAGGATTAGTCTGAATAACATCTTAAAGAGCTTTAAGTGAGGCCTGCAGGAGAGATTGTTATCAGGGACGAACCACGCCATAAATGAACTCTGTCTCAAGCGAGCAGGCAGCGGAGGAGTCATGTCAAGTTTTTATTGTTTTCCTCTCCCTATGGGAGATAACTTAAGGAAAAACAAACTAACAACACATAATACTTTTAATAATTGCAATTTAATTAGTAGAACACCATCTAGTTAAAATTAACATGATTTGAACTAGTCTAGCTTGTAGTCTTATATTAACAGCCCTAGTAGTGTCTAACTCAGGCTAAACATATAAACATATAATCAAAACTAGTAGAACATTAATTAGATAATGTATGGAATGAAATGTGTTTGTATTGAAAATGTTCAGGTATACTATATAAGTGTGTTAATTGGAAAACCCAATGTTTGAGGTAAACATTTACAGATTGAATTAAAATGTTTTTTTGGTACACATTTATGGATTGAATTAACATGTTTGTGGTAAACATTTAGAAGTTTGGTTTTATGAGGATATGGGTATTATGGAGAAGCCTGAGTTGATATTGGAATATGTATTTCAGTGCGCTATGGAATTGTTTTGTTGCTGCGGATCGTTGTGAAAGTATGTTTGTTTACTGGCTCAGGTTTAACGGTGTTGGTGGTTCTGTGTGTGTTTCTTTAACCTGTTTCATGAGCTGTGGCTTAATTTTAGATACGGCTGAATATTCAGGTGTGTTTACTGTTTTGAGAGACGGCTCTGTTTTTCTCAGCTCCTCTTCTGAGCTGATGCTGGTGTGTGTTTCTGTGTGTGACAAGCTGTGTTGGAAAGCAGCTGCTTTCCAACACAGTTGCATTGTTAAGTTGCATTTTTTATTTATTTATTTATTTTTTTTTTTTGGTTATGTGATAATATGGATATTGATTTGCAAAACGACATGATCGTGGGTTGCTGTCCAGGACCCTGGCAGACTTTGCGAGAACAGATCACAGGTTCAATTAGTATTCTGATTCGACAGCTGGGGTTGGAAACAGTTAATGTGACGGCAGATGAAATGAAATTTATGTTGGAAAATGCAGTACAACAACAGTGTAAAGATCTAAAGACTGAAATGCCTTTGGGTCTGATTTTAAATGTTGCTTTGAAACAGGCGGTCGCTGATAAGACTGCGGCGCGAGCAGAAATGGATAGAGCTGGTTCAAAGATGCACTATGAATGTAGCTTTGAAGAAAATGGAAAAAGCAGATCAGGCAGAGATGGGCTAAATGCTTGGTTACATGGCAGGCACAGTTAATTTGCATAAACAGGGACTGTGGTCACATATAACGACCAGCAAATGGATCAGTTGGAGGTGCGTGATGAGCAGACTTCGCTTCCTCCTCCATATAATTCCAATGATCTGTATTCTGTATCAGATGTGGACAATGACGCTGCAAGAGATCTGCTGGTTCATCTTTAACAGCGGGACCGACCCGAAGGGTGACATCGTTGTCGAGTTCTCTTTCAACTACTTTATTTAACCATACATCTGTTCCTGATAGCCTCACCATGAGACCTTCTGTGCCTACACAGCAAATTCGGAAGTGTCAGATTTCCAGTGCAAGTGTCGTATGTTAAAAATACAGTGTTAATTCAACAACATGAGTGTTAGTGAGTGTTAGTGTCTCTAACACTCACTAAAGAGTTCCAAAGAGTTAAACAAAAAAGCAATCCAGTCCAGTGTTGATTTCTAAATGAACTCCAACAGTCTAAATCAACACTTAGTCTGGTTCCTCCCACAATTGTAACATACTTGTGACATCCTATCAGGGAAGGAGCAACAGATACGGGGTTGCAGCAGGACCCCAGCCTGGACCTACAGGGGGCCCACATGGGATGCACAACATGCCTTCAGGGATCCAAATTTTCTTTAAAACATCTGATAAGAACTGCAAAAGAGAGCACTGAGACGAAATAAACATAACTGACCTGAGGTCCAGACGAACGTTGGTTCACTGTAATCAGTCAAATACTCTGGGTTTCCTATTCCAGCTCTACATGCAAATCCTGCTGTGTGTTTCTGTCCATGAATGATGTGGGAGTTCTGTACAGTCCCATTGATGATATCCGGCAAAAACTCATATCTGTAGTCATTCTGTGATAAATCAGGAACAGCCTTATACCAGTAGAACCTCCATCCTGTAGATGAAGGTTCAACCTCACATCTCAGAGTCACTGAGGCTCCAGGATTCAGCCATGATGGAGACACAGTGAGGATGGACTCTGGTGCATCTGTTAGACCAAGAATTTGGTTAATAAGTTTAATATGTCAAAATCTCTTCAAATAAATTATAACTCCATATGTAGAATTTTTGTTTTGCTGTTTTCCACAAAACAGTTTAACTATTCTGCTAGAAATATTCACTGATGGTCCTTATTTAAAGAAAAGATACATTGAAGAGTTGAACCAATTCTGTTAGCTTCATTTTAAGTAGCTCTGTATCATAACATACCAATTATACTGATGTTGACTGCATTGCTGAACTCTCCTGATCCAGACTCACACCAGAACACTGCTTCATGATCCCACGGACTCTTAATGGTACATGAGGAACCAGTCATTTCCCATGAGTTGGAGCAGTCTGACAACTGGCGACCAGAGATTATTTCATATTCATCCGAAAAACTTATCAACCCATCATAGTTTTCTCCATACTCCTTCACTCTCCACTCAGTAGAGTTTCCTCCACAGTTCAGTGTCACAGACTCAGAGGTGAAGTGTTGCTCTCTGTCAGGACTCACTGAGAGAGACGCTGCTGGATGAGGATCTGAAGAACAACATGGAGGAAATAATCAACATAAGCAAGACGCAATTCTGGTTAATCCCTAAAAATTTCTTCATTTGTTGTTAAAGACTTGCTACAATTGTCTTAAACAGAGTCATTGCTTTTCTTTGCATTTTTATCACTGAATTACAATTTTTAGTTTGGTTGTTTAGTAGTCAGCTGATATCCAGATTACTACTGGACTTGTTCTAAAGGTTCTGAGTACAATCCCTCACATTCCACCATGACCTGTATAAAGACATAATACAGTAATCCCAGGTGGATCTCCAGGAGGGAAATGGGGTGCAACCTGTAGGTGAAGGACGGTTATGGTTTAATGAGTTCATTAATCACTTGCAGACAATGACTCACATGTGACTTTTTAAGAGCTTTAGCAAATTCCTCTAATTAGTTTTGCTTACAACAAAATACAGGAACATTAAAACGTTAAAATATAAAAATATTTAGGACTATTTCAGGGATTTAAGTTTCACACATGGCTCTGTTAAACTACGTTGCACTTTTATTCTCAGAGTGGAAACATAAATAGGATACAAATAGAATAAAACTTCTAAATAAAACTGCTTATGTTTCTAATTTACAGGCTTCTTGGAATGCCAATTTTAAAAAAATCTTGTTGCTTGTCAATTGCAGTCGACAGTGTAAGGGATTTAAAAGAAGACACAAAAGCTTGGTGACAAAGTTGGATAAAATGGAGGAAGAGAAGACGAGAACTGAAGAAGAAAGAATTTGACAAAGGTGATGTCACCAAATTAGTGTGAGAATATGTTCAGTACTGATCTACTATGTTCATCAGAACGTTTCATATAGCTGTAGAATCAGGTGCAATTTACTCCAACTTGGTGTTTTATGGTGAATGTTCAAAATTTGAGGCTTAGCCATAACCGCATGCTTTGACGCAACAAAACAATTTTGATAACTTTTGATCTTCAGTGCCTTAAGACTATAAGTGATTTTGAAGTCTGTATGTGAAAAGCTGTAGGACGAGTTTGCTCAGATGAATGTTTAAAAAAGACAAAATGGTGGCTTTGATCCTAAATGGCCGACATCCTGTTGGATTTGGACCATGGGTTCAAAAGGCTTTTTTAAAGATCCTGTGAAATCCCATATGTGTGATTAATTTCATAATTGTCAAAGCTTGGTTTGGGACTTTGGGGGAATTTGGCTACATGCAACAGAGAGACGAGGACGACCTCGGAGATGAAAAGCTAAGATGGAGACTGAGGCAGGCAGAGGTGATGTTATTATCTGTATCTAGACATTGAAGAGGAGCTGGCAGGACGGGCTGCGTCCAGGATGAGAGAGAGTTTTATTACCCAAGGAGTCATATTTATCTGTTTTAATATTAATAATGAATCACTTCAATTTGGACAGCCTTTCCTTCTACTTTGTCTTTTAAATATAGAATTATTGTTGCATGTATGACTTAAATGTGAATAGTCTACTTAAAGAACAGACTTTTGGCCTGTCTGTGTATAGTCTATACACAGATACAGACACAGACTCTGTATAGTCTGAGAACGACAGACTAAAAGTCCATCGTTCTGATTCATCTTTTAACTATTTAGTCATTTTAAAAACTTCTCTCTCCTCCACAGTTGTTTGTTTGCATCATTTTACAAATGTGATTTGAAATTTTAAGAGGCAATGTTTGTTTTTTTTTGGTTTGTTTGCTTTAGACTGTGAAAAAAAGTAAACTGCCATGTTGAGGTGTTGAAGTGGATCCACAAGCAGCAGGCAGAAGGTGCTGTTGAGTTAATTATTTAATAAATGAAAAATCCAACTTATTAGAAGATACAAAATGTAGGGAACAAAAATCCAAATAATCCAACTGGAGAAAAAGTCAGATGACACATTGAGTGGCTGAAACAAACAGGCTAAATACTCAGAGGAAGAGAGAGAGAACAATAGACCAGGGCTGATGAAGTAATTGATAACAGATGTGTGTAGTTGGAGAGAGTTAAGGTAGATTGTGGGGGAGAGAGAGTTGCACAGGGAAGATTATACAGAGAGAGAGAGAAAACAGAGGAACAGGAAATAAATACGACACTAAAGAATCATGAGATCTAAAGTAAGAAAAAAAAGAGAAGTAAACATAACTAGAAACGCTACAAGGGACTGACATACAGGAAAACAAGAACGAGACGGGTCTAACCAAAGAAGTATCAAAGTATCATCAAATAATGAACTTGAACGATCAAGAAGGATTAAACAAAAGTGAGCTAGAAAACGACAAATAAAATCACTAAAATATGCTGTGTTACAGCAGATATTAAATCATATACAATTTTGATTATGCATAGTGTTTATTTTCATTATTGTTTTTAACAAATTTAAAATATATCTGAAGAGGACATTGTGAACATTTGATCTTTGACACCCGACTTGAAAGATTGATAATAATTATGGATGGATAAAGTAGCTGAACACATGAACAACGATGATACAAGAACATAACTGACCTGCAGACCAGATGAACTTTGGTTCACTGTAATCAGTCAAATACTCTGGGTTTCCTCTTCCAGCTCTACATGCAAATCCTGCTGTTTGTTTCTGTCCATGAATGATGAAGGAGTTCTCTCCAGTCCCATTGATGCTACCAGGCAGTGGATCATATTTATAGTCATTCTGTGATAAATCAGGAACAACTTTATACCAGTAGAACCTCCATCCTGTAGACCCATATTCAACCTCACAGCTCAGAGTCACTGAGGCTCCAGGATTCAGCCATGATGGAGACACAGTGAGGACCGACTCTGTTGCCACTGGGTAGGGATTTATTAATTAAACAATGGGAAAACAAAATTAGACAGGAAATGTTACAAGTTAATAGGCTGTTGACATGAACATGCAGAAAAATGTAAAGTATTGACAACAATCCATTCAAATAACTTTGATACTAAAATTACAGTAAAATAGTTTCTTTTACTGAACAAATGATGCTAAAGGAGCCTGAAACCTGCTGACATGCGGCTGATCAGAACCGAATGGTTTAAATAAACGTTCAAAACCAGGAAGTTTCCATTTACCTTGGGAGTTTCCACAGCAGAGGAAACTGAGAACTGAAACAATAAACATTGATACATTTTTAGATCTATTAGAAAATGGAAAATAGCTGAGTTTTCTTTCTGTATTTGTTTTATGCCAGTTTGAAGCTGAACACAAACAGTGTAAAAATGGATGTTTGCTCAGTTAATTTTTTTAAGTGAACACAACAAATGAATCCATCTCATCCTAATCTTCTCATTTCCAGCATTTTCCTAGATCTGCTAGATTAAAACTCATTTACTCACTCAGGAAATCCAGCACACAGAGCAAAACGTGGTCCATCTTCACGTCCTGCACTGGTGATGTGTCGCTCTGGTTTAGCAAAGTATTTCCGCTGTCTAGCAGGAGACAGACCAAAGCTGCAACACCTAAAGAAGAGCAGAGCATAAAACTCAATGCACATCGTTTGAAGTTGTTCTGTTTCCGTTTCACAGTGTTAACCACATTGCTGTGGTTTTTCCACTACAGCAAACTTTGACACTTGTTCCTCCAGCGCTTCATGTCCAACTTATAGCTCACAATGCAAAGACTGGAGAGAACATAAATATAATGAATATATACGTTGCTTTTCTCATAGAAAAACATTAGATATAGATTTTAAATCATTACAGTTAACCTGTTAAGTTGGTGTCACAGCTTAAATACTCATGAAAACATATCTAACGTTCCTCATGACTGCAACTGTTGTAGTAACATGAATGCACAACATGAAATCAACGTTCAATTCTTCCAAAAATAATTGAGTTTATTTCTTTGTCCTCAACCATTTTTCAATCACCAATCAGTTTAGTAGCACAAAACATTAAAGATCTTCTTTTGCTGTATTAACCTTCCTCTCAGGTCTTCTGGTTCTGGTTCTGGTTCTGGTTCTTCTCTGCATCCCCCGAACCAGAACCAAGCATGGAGAAACAGCATTCAGCTTCTATGCGCCACAAATCTGGAACAAATTTCCTGAAAACCGAAATGTTTTTGGTTTTATGAAATGAAGCACTTTGAAATGCCTTGTTGGTGAAATGTACTATACAAATGAACTTGATTATCTATCACTGTGCCTGCGAAGCTGAAGACAAGACATTCATCATAGTTTCTACTCTCCTGACACACAATACTCCATCCATCCATGTGATACAACCAGTGAACTTCAAGTTACATCAAATACTGTGAAAGACAATAAGGTTTTCACATTACTACTTTATCTTCATAACGTTAGTACTCTGATTTACAATTCAGCTAAATATTTATTCCAGCTGATGCAGCTTGAGAAATCTCATTAACTTAAAGAAGTTCCCATTATAATAATAATATTGTAATAATCCTAATGGATGGTGATGATAATCAGTGTGAGTTCTGACCGTGGTCAGCACAGCTGAGCTCATCAGCTCCAGTCTGGTTGTAGTTTGTGTTTGAGTCCTAAGCTCTTCTCTCTGATTGGACCAACCTGAAATGAATACAGTAAATTTATTACTGTACTATTACTGTACAGAACCGACTGATTCTGTTTGAGATGAGAACAAGATGAAGATGAACCAACCTGAAACGACGACGACCTGAAAAAAAAAACACACATTCATGGTCATATAATTATAAAGTTATGTTGGAAATGTTTCACTGCAGCTTCAGGACAGAGAAATCAGCTTTTATGTGAAACTGTGTTCATGTCAGTAACAGTTGCTTCCATGAGGAACGTTAGATGAACAGAAGTTTCTGTATGTTTAAAGTTGTGATAAATAAGAGAATCAAAAAACTCTGTCATGCCATTTTGTCTTCATGACTGGTGGGAATGGACACTGTAAAGATGTCAGCACATCAGTAGTAGTGACATTATGTGGTTCATCAACAGACTATTGATGCTTTCACACCTCCTTCTCAAATAGCTGTTCACAAAAATGCATTCTTGTTTCCAGGAAGTAGACATACACAAAGCTATCGGTGTTAACATGAAGTGTCATATCACAATCTGACAGCATCTCTCACAGTGGCTACAGTCAAAATTAATACAAGCTCAGTACAGTACAGTGTGCATGTACTAAAACAGTTGCTGTTTTTTTTTCTGGGTGGGGGGGGAGGGGTCAACCCCTCACAAAGCAGAGACACATTTTGTATTCAAACCACATCACAGTTTTTTTTTTCATTTCTTATTATTTTTTTGACCAATTGAAAAAAAACTGCAGTGAATTAAATTTAAAATCACAAATAAACCCTTGTTAGAGATAAATTATTCTAAATGTAACTACTGTGCATCTTTGACTGGTGTGGTGAGCCTGTTTGTTGCTGCAGATCTTTTCTAATCTCGGTCGCCATCATCAAACCGCCACTCTGACTTAATGTTTAATGTCAAGCTCTAATTTTTATTGGTGCCTGTAGAAAAACCTGTATCAAGTAGGGAAGGTGTGATAAAAGGGAAGAAGTATGGCTGTAGCTTTGTTAGCTAGCAGTGGCTAATCTTTGGTCACTCCAATCCAACATTCAGCTGATATTTGACTTAAACTCCTTGTTGACTCAAAGGTGACATTAAAGAACTGTTCCTCTTCTGGTCTGCTCAAGTCAGCAAGTCGTGTCAGACTAAGCATGTCACTGATCCAGTCGGATTTTTTACAATCCTGCATCAAAATGTTTCTGAAGGGCAGAAATAAGTGATTCCATGTTATGTTCAGTGAATTCATGTTGTGTTTTCATAACATGAATTCACTGTTAGAGGAACATTTGTGGGTCAGAATCAACTGCTTTCATTTTTCACTAAGATTTGGTTTTCTTCTCACAGTTCAAAGAGCTTTTTATTTTATTTACAACATATTTTCTGTACATTTCATTCTGGTCCATTATCACAGTAAATAACATCTGAACGCTGTAAAATCACAACTGAGTGTAGTTCATAATCTGACCACTAGATGGAAGCA
>NW_006801134.1:0-4407 GCF_000485575.1 Poecilia formosa | reverse complement strand
ATAGATAGATAGATAGATAGATAGATAGATAGATAGATAGATAGATAGATAGATAGATAGATAGATGTGGATTTTATTTCACATCTGTAAACTATGAAAAAAACACATTACAAAGTTTACTACTTTGTCAGAGAAAATGTTAATGTCAAAAATATTTTATAAATACTGGTATAGATTTTACATTTTAGTAGATATATTTTACTCTTTTTTTTTGTTGCTATAAAATCTTCATTTCATTCATTTATTTCTGCTACAGTCCTGAACAAAACCATGACAGTGGAGCAGCTCTTTAATTACTGAACTCACTGTCTGCTTTTAAAATGATAGATTTTATAATATTGCTGTTGGTCTATAAGACACTAAACTGTCTTGTTCCTGAGAACATCTTATACTTTCTTGCATTTGTTTTTCTCTCTGTGTTTTAAACCCAGTTAAACCAGCTGAATAATTCCAGACACGCCCTTTTCCTTTAACTCTTTATTGGATTTTCATATAATCCAACAACTTTCTTAATTTGTCAGGCTCAATTAAACCTGATGAACCCGATTCATAACATCTGCATTTCTGGTAACTGTGAGAAAGTTTCTAACTTTCAGACTCTTTAGACATAAAACAAACATGCAACAAAATCTAATGGTTAAAAAATGTATTTTATTTATTTATTTCCTTTATTTATCCAGGTAAAACCCCATTGAGATCCAGATCACATTTTCAACAGGAACCTGAGCAGAAATCTGCAACACACAACAAGCTGCTTACAGAAAAGTTTAAGAAATTAAAACATCAAATTACAAAACAGTTTAAAAGCAATGACACTGATTGACAGAATCACAGTGTGTGGTTTTAAGAATCACTCGGTAAAAATCGAAGTGAAATCAGATCCGACATGTTGAGTTCAGACTGGAGCTGATTCCTTTATGTAGGAGCCGTCACACTAAATGCTTGATTCACTTTTTCTGTTCAAACAGGAACTAGAAAAATGTTGTTGACTGTAAATTATGGGCAGGAATAGATCGTTGTAGGAGAAAATTTAAGTAGTAAATATGATAAAATAGTGAATAAAAGTAAATAGTGAATAAAAGAAGATTATACACAGAATATACATGCTGCGTGTTGCACTTAGACCATGGTTTACAATTAACCCTTATTTCCTACACCAACGTGGTTATATACTGATGTATTACATGAACTATCGGCCATATTACTCCCTTCCTCCAGATGGCGCTATCATTCCTTTACATCCAGGCTCTAAAAGGCTCGGGTAGTTCAGGTCCAGCTGTGAACGATTCCTTTGATTGTATATCAGATAAAATTAAAAATACCAATAAAGCTACAAAAAACTATAATCCATGATTATCTGGGGGGCATTTCCCATATTGACATGTGTATAATATACATGATTAAAAAAAAAAATCAGAAAATAAAATACCGATATCTATCTCTGTCTAGAGAGGGATGGATATTGCTATTCTAGACAAACAGACAGACAGACAGACAGACAGACAGACAGACAGACAGACAGACAGACAGACAGACAGATAGATAGATATGCTCTTTTTTCACATGACAGAGAGATGTTACAGATAAACATCTAATGGTGAGTAAATTTAGATTTTCCTGTTATGGTTCTTTTGAACTTCTCTCCATGGACCTGAAACACAAGAGAGACATAATGATACTGATGGTACGCAGGGGCGTGGCATAGGGGGGAAAAGCGATGACAATTCTAGGGTCCCTGACCAACAGGGGGCCCTCCACAATTTATTTATTTTTTGTTCATACAAATAAAAATAAAAAATAAATTGGGGACCTGTCAGTTACAAAATTAATCATATTGTGTTTTCGAGGATTGTTTTTAGCAGTAAAAATGTTATGTTCCCACTCCCAGATCAAAAAAGACACATCCATATTTGCCTTGAACCCCCTGGATCTTCGTTACATGGTTCGTTCCTGCTTGGTGCGCTTAACGCTGCACATCAGCAGTAGTTAGTAGAAGATAAGAATGACTGTGGCAGCTACTCTGCTGCTAAGAAAAATGATAAAATCAGGTTTTCAAAAAAAGAAAAATAAGTAGAGAGAGGGAGAGAGAGAAAGGCAAGAGTGCCAATTTATAGCTGTTTTACTCCAAGAGAGGTGAGTAGACTATGTGAGATTATCAGCCATTTAGCATTGTTAGCTTAGCTACAGACTACTGTTTGCCTCCATTTCACTAGCATTTAATGAATTGAGGGAAGAAAAATTGCCAAGATATTCATATATTTAACTTGCTCTGTACCCTTTACCACACTTAACAGATGAGTCAGTCAGCAGCAGCTCTAACCAACATACCTCCTGACCTGCTCTCTCCTAAGTGAAATTAAAGCTGCAGTAACTTTTATATATATTTTTTTCACATATTTGTTAAAACTGTCATTATGTTGTGACAGTATGGTATGAGGGATAATCTGTGAAAAATCTATTTCTTCTGCTTTCTCCTAGTCCTAGAAACAACCAGTCAGTGGCAGGAGAGTTTTAATGCTGTTGATCACAATCTCATGTGGTGCTGCTCATCCTTCCTCCCCTCACTCTGTTCTGTGCTGCAGCTACCATAGCCTGTTGTGACTGCTCAATCTAGTTGGTATTGCTACCAAGGAGCACAGATAAACTATTTTCCTGTAATGACATATTGTTTCTCCACCATTAGCACATTTAGCAGTGAGTGAATGAGGTTGATTGACAGCACTAAGACCCTCCTCCTGGTTTTGATTGGTTGTTTTGGTCAGAACGGTGCATTACTTTAGCTAGCAATAGCAGTTCAGGGACGAGGTGGAGGAGATTGATTGTTTTCACAGATTATCTGTCTCATAGCAAAATGTCACAACATGGTGACAGCTTTAACAAATACGGAAGAAACATATTTTTTATTAAAGTTATACTGCAGCTTGAATAAAATGCAACTACATAGCATTTTTTGAGAAGTCTGGATTGCTCCATGTGCATTTTGCACGTTGTCTGTGACTGTTGCTCGTGGGGAGAGACATTTCAGTAATCTAAAACTAATAGAAAAAATTTAAGCAACCTACTTGCATATGAGGTCTGTTGGATGCAAAATTCATGAGCAGTAAATATTGTGCTAGTATCAGTATAGAAAGCAAGTTGCAAGCCTTTAAAATTGTGACGCTTTTTAAGGGTCAAATAGACTCAAAAAATTGTAACAGCAGCTCCACATGGGGGGCCCAGTCAAATTTTTTGTCAGGGGGCCCAAAATTCCTGGTGGTGCCCCCGATGGTACATATTATAGGTTCATTCTATGACATAATTAGCAAGTAAGTAAAGCAATTCAGTACACTGATAAAAATAATGAAACTATTTAAAAAATGTTAGTTCAGAACCTGTTATAAACTGATTTAACTGAATAAATTTCACTCCACTGTTTGCTTATTATTAATGCCTGCCATGGAGCAGGACTTTATTAACTTTGACATTGTGCTGGATTTCCTTATAAAAATGAGGAAAAGATCTGAACAGAAAGGTTTTAATGATTCATAGAGAAAGAATTTAATAAATTATTATGTCTGACATTTTTTACCTACTTTTATTTTATTTTGAAGTTGCATCAACTTTGTCAGAGATCTTCTCTGAATCATCAAGTTGCCCTGTTCACATGATTAGAGGAAACACAAATGTTGTTGTTACCAGATTGTTGCTCTGATCAAGAAACATAAAACAGAAACACCTTCATTTTGAACTAAAAATAATGAAACTGACTGAATTGTTGATGAGTTACAGTATAATTACAAAACCTCCAGGATTATTTGATAATCAGACTTTATACTGAACCTTTTCCAGAGTTTTCAGGGCCTCTGATTGTTTCATAGACAGAAAGGTCACCTAAAGGTCGATGAAAGTCCAACACAGATTAATTAGTCACTTTATGTCTGTTATTCACATTAAAACTTTAACAAAGGAACAGAATCAAAGCTGCAGCAGAGGAAACAAGGATTTTATGAAAGTTGGATTAGATGGATGGAAATATTTCCTGATTAAAATCTGTATCTAGATCCCTGCAGAGCACCAAGGCACTTAAGGGATCTAAGATTTTCATTAACGAAGACTTCACGGATGCAGTAAGGAAAAGGAGGGCGGAACTAATGCCGGACTTAAAAGCAGCACGTCAAAGAGGGGACATTGCTTACCTACGTTATGATAAGTTGATCACCCATCCACATACTAGTACCCCTAAATTATCCAACAATGTATGACAGACAGCCAGACATAGCTGACGTTCACTTCTGAAAGAGAAACATGCAACAGATCACGGCCTATGCGAATATAGAGCTACCCGTATTCCAACACAGAAACTATCATCAGCAAGATATTGAAACTGACATTGAACCTGATAACAACGTCTATAATCTCAGCAATGAT
>NW_006801133.1:17130-23395 GCF_000485575.1 Poecilia formosa | reverse complement strand
ATGGAGGAAGTTATTAGATCAGGATTAATAAGGACTGAAGAGGAAAGTTTACTGTGGATGTTTTCAGGCCTCAGAAACATCTTCATCACATCATCATCATCCTCACCTTTGGTTCTCTGATGATGAAGCTGAGTTATCTGGACGTCGCTGTATGTGACGTCATTTCCTTTATCAGCTGGAAGAAACAGAGATTACCCACAATTCACTGCTTCAGGAAATGGTTCAGTTTTATGAGGAAATATCTGACTTCATTTTATTTATTAACATATTTAAAAACTCAGTACTGCAGGTTAAACATTCACAGCACTATGGTGAAACCTGCATTTATAAATCAAGATGTTTGTGTTTCACCTTTTATCTTGTGACGATGTTTCTTCACCAGTAGAACCAGTAAAACCACGAGGCATAAAGAACCAAGAGGAAACAAGATGGAAGGAAGAGAAGAGGAGGGAGGAGGAGGAGGAGGAGTGGTTGGAGGGGCAGAGGTGGTTGTGGAGGTGGAGGTGGTGGATGGTTTCTCTGAGAAGATATATTTATAAAGCTATTGTCCAATTAATCAATAATAAAACTTTATAAATTAAAGTCAGTAATCAAAGTCATGATCATCAGCAGTTCTGACCTTCCACAGAGATCCTGCTGGATGGAGACTCTCCCTGACCGCTGATGCTGCACTTATAGAGGCCTTCATCAGAGCTGGAGACATGGAGGAGGGTCATGTGACCTGATGGTCCATCACCAATGAAGGAGCCATCTTTATAGAAAGCAGCTGGGAGGTTGTGGGCTGGACTCTTTGCTCTGCAGCTCAGAGTGACGTCATCTCCCTCCATCACAGGGAGGACAGGACTCTGCAGGATCACTGATCCACCTCAACACAGAGACAAACTACAGCATTTCATCCATTTCCACACAGCAACACTAACTCCACAGTCTGATCTTACCAGAGACAGAGAGCTGGATGCTGCTGCTGCTGGAGGATCCAGACATGGACTCACACCAGTACAGGCCAGAGTCATGTTCTCTGATGCTGCTGGTTTTACAGGTAGATCCGTTTTTATTCCACCATCCATCTTTATCACACTCAGTCCTGGTCTCTAAGGTTGTGTTTCTCCTCACAGTTCCTCCATCAGAGCTGTTTTCATCCTCACAGATCAGAGTCACTGATTCTCCTTCAAAGAACTGAGATCTGCTGGGACTCACAGTCAGAGCAGCTTGAGAGACTGAAATAAAATCACTGATTCAGATTAAAACATTTCTTCATAAAAACATTAAAATGTCTCCATAAACAGCAAAGGTATTTCTTCCGTTTTATAATCTTTTTCTGGGGACTTTATCATTTCCCGCTCTGAGATAATAAAGTATAAACTTTACTAACCTTGGTTTATTCTGCAGCCCAGCAGGAAACTCAGACCTACAGATAAACATGAAAACTGGTTTTATTCAAAGTTCAGACATATAACTGATATCTGTGATAGAAGCAGACATTCATCAGTTTTTATAAAACATTTCAGATTTTTGCTCCTTTAATGGTTTTCTAATCACTTCAGGTCTTTAGTTCACATATTAGGATTATTTTTAATCTTGTAACTCAAACCAAGTTTTAAACCTGCTGATCTCAATTCAGTTTAACTTGTTTCTCCTTCGTCCAGCACCACCATCATCATCATCAATAATCAGTATCAACCATTAAATCAATCAGCAGATATGAACTTACAGAGCAGCAGACTCTGACTTGTTTCCTTCATGGTTTCTCTCGTTCATTTGACGTTTTTCGTGTCTGACTGGAGAGTAAAGAGAGAGAGAGAGAGACCGCCCTCTTCCTTAACGCAGCTCTGCTGCTTCCTCTCTTCATTATGCATCGCTGATAGAGTTATGGATCATTGGCCATCATCGTCATCAACATGATCAGAATTTTCTTGTTCACAAAAATCCCCAAACAAATTTAATCAAATATATTCCATATTAAAATCTAAGGGCTGCACAGTGGTGCAGTTGGTAGAGCTGTTGCCTTGCAGCAAGAAGGTTCTGAGTTCAATTCCAGTCTGGGTTTGAGTGTGTGTGTGTATGGTTGTGTGTCCTGTCTGTCTCTGTGTTGCCCTGTGACAGACTGGTGACCTGTCCAGGTCACCCCACCTATCGCCAGGACCGTTAGCTGGAGAGGAACCAGAACCTCCTGACCCCATTAAGGACAAGGTGTTAGAAAATGGATGGATGGTTAAAATCCTGGCTGAGGCCTTTTCTCTGTGTTGTTTACAATCAGTTGTGTAATGAAGAGACCTGAGGTCTCATTTCTAAAGGTGGTCTTCATCAGTTTCTACACAAAGGTTGTGATGTAACTTGAAGGAAGAACATGTGGCCCCTTACATCATCTCTGTCTCAAACACACACTGAGGTGGAGAATTGAGCAGGTTATTTCATGATTCCTGTCAAATATTTAACTTCACTCTATAGCAAAGTTTAACTGTAGACTGACTTTATAATAAGCATTCAGAAAAAGAGTCTGCTTATGCTTCCACTGATGAACCATAACTTCTGTAAAGGTTAACACAAAGTGGGGATGGGGTTAGGAGCACGGGTGAAAATAAGGGCGTACAGTAGGGTACTGCGTACCCCTAAAAGATTTAGCGGGGGTACGCAGTACCTGCAAGAGAGAGGAGCGGCCGTAAAAAGTGCATCCATCAGCTGAGACAGATACATTTTTGAAGAACAATCGAAAACACGACTTAATCAGTCAATGAATAGCTTTTTTTCTCATTTCATATTGTTTCTGAATTGTTCTTGGCTAGTGATAGGTAATTTTCAAACCTACATAAAAGAACCACAGACAATGTAGGCCTATATGAATTTTAAGCCAGAACTTTTGCCAAAGGAGAAGCTTCAGCAAACTGTTCACAGAGTATTCTGCTCTCTCTCTGCTAGAGCAGGCCTTTTATTTGGGAAAACGATACTTAGATAGGATAAGCAATAAAACAGATGGCAAGCTCTATCTAACACACAGGTCATCAAGCTCTTTCCTTTGAGAGCTAACTCTGAAGGGAACAATCAGTTCCAAAAGTATTCAACACAACAAAAAGTCTTCACACAGACAAGAAAATCACGTCAATACTGATTAATATCAAACTGGTTATTGGTTGATTAATGAGCTAAAGTAATAATAGAAATGATAACACAGAAAATCCCCAACAGCTAGAGCAGGGCTGCAACCTGTTGATCACGGAAGGTTTTGAGTCATAATTAATAATAATAATTATTTGTTAAATAATTATTTTATCCATTTTATTGTGACTTGTATGATTATTACTATAGTAATCATTCATGTTATAACTGCATGGAGGCTGTTTGTTGCGACTTATACTTTAATTCATAAACTAACCTGGTTTTAATTAAGCTCCATATGACAGAGAGACTTTGATATTGTGAGGTTGTTATTCTAACTCGTTCATCAATGTTTTTATCTTCAACATGTTTGCAGTCTAACTAAGCAAATGAAGATGAAAGAGGAAGTAGATAAATCAGGTGTTAGAAACTTAAAGACTTTCTGTCTCAGAAGAAGCTCCGACTCCACCAGATCACCAACCAGCTCTGAGGATGAACCTCCACATCGTCTTCATGATGGAAGTTTGTTTTTTCAATGAGTAGTGTTGAGGAAAAATGATTATTTTTAGTGTTTAATACGGTTTAAACTTTTATGAACAAATTTCTTAATTTTGAACAGGTTTCCGTTAGTGATTTAAAACTAAACTATTGCTGGGTAAGTATTCAAAGTACCACAGTTTGATCCCCAGATCAATCAGTGATCTGGGGATCAAACTGTGGTCCCCAGATCACTGGTGACCATCAGGAAGGGAATGTGATGGTGGGAAAACTTTGACGAAATGTTGTGGGGACTTTATTTCAGGTGGTTTATAGATCTTACTTATTAGAAATGGCCTCATGTAGTGTAACCAGGATAATTTTTTCCATTTTTGTTGGATTCAGTTTTATTTTATTATTTTTTTTATTTAAAGATTTATTTAAAAATAAAATCCTATTTTCCTTAATTTATTCAGCACAAAATAAACCAAGCAAGAACAAACAACACTCTTATTAGAGATTGTTTGGTATTATCATTTTGTTATTACTTTAGTTCATATTCAGTCTAATGTTAATCTATAGTTAATCAACATTCAGTATTATTGTGATTTTCAGTTTAAAGTGTTCTCTTCCTTCTGGGTGTATAAACTGACCTGGAGGTCACATCTGCCTGTTTGTTTTCATGTGAAACAGTTAACTCTGTGTTTCCCAGACCTTGAATTATGGTTCCACAGGTGCCTCCTTATCAACCGGAATACTCCCTACCTTAGAAACTGTGTGTGTGCAGTAATATTTTGTCTCTGCTGTCTTCCTTACCTATCCTCCTTCTTTTTGCTTGATAATAAAAGACAAGCTGTAATCAAAGGTCTTCAGACGCTCAGTGAACGGCTCAGAGGAGCAGTTGGCGGAGACTTCTCCTTTTGCAAAAGCTTGGTCATAAAATTCATATACGTTGTCTGTGGTTCTTTTAATGAAGGTTCAAGGAAAATACCCATCAACTCTGTTCTCGCTTGGTTCTAAAGTCACATGCTCCACGTCAACATGCTAAATTGACAGCTGCTGCTTATATAGCTAAGGAACAGCAGTGTGCTGCACTCAGAAATGAACACATTGGCAGATCATAAAAGAAGTGATATGGAGCTATTTCAGTTGTCATTTTATTGAAGGTTTAATAATTAAACACAAATTTATTTAGTAGGGTTATTAATTTACTAATTTTTTTTGTTTTCAACACCATTTTCACATAATTCGGAAAATACTAACTATAATCCTTCCTGGACTTTTTCTGTGAAGAACCCAGAGGGGGTTATTTAGTTATTTATTTCATTAATAGTGTTATTATTTATTTCCTGACTTGTTTTGTGAAGAACCCAGAGACGGTTATTTGGTTGTGCTTTCAGGAAAACAATACATTTTTACATTTAGGCTCCTGCGATCGTCACTTTTTCTGTTACAAACCGACTCCGGCCCCCACCAGAGAAGGGAAAAGTTATGTGGCCCTCACAGGAAAAAGTTTGGGGACCCCTGACTTAAAGTATACTTTTATTTAATATATTAAAAGTGTATTTTGGTACAATTATGTTTAAGTGTGTTTAAAGTACTAATTTCGAAATTGGTACAAGTGTATTGTTCGTATACTTCAGATATACTTATAGGCAGTACACTTAATAATTAGTATACTTAAAGTGAACTTTCAGAAATTTAAGTATGTTTGAAGTATACTAAGGTATACTTTTTTTTCACCAGAGTAATATTAGTAACTTATAAAATGAGAATTTGAAATCTAGACCAAAAATTAAAAATATTTACCATGACATTGAGTTAATCAACGTTGTTGATTCTAATATTATTGTGTGGAATACCAGCCATTTCAAATCACACATCAATATAAAATTCATGACATGTCAGTCAGAGGTCCCACATCTTGCATCAAAAAGATCAGATTCAGAAGCTCCATAGCAGATGGAAACATGCCAAGAATTATCTTGATATATAAACTGACATTGACAATAACACAAAGGATTCCATTTGGACATAGTCTGTTTTAATTATTCGAAGACATTTCAGTAAGAGATTTCTCTTTTTGTGCTTGAAATAAGAAAATTTTACTCATATAAAATAAGTTCTAGACTTGAAGTTTGATTGGTAAATATTGATATTCTAGATTCTAGCACATATTTATTTACTCAATCATAATAAATAATATTTTCTTAAATCAAACTTTTATATCTTAGTAAGATAATTAAATACAAAAACACTTAAAATGAGAAAAATATTCTAACATAAACTCCTCTTGGTGAGAAAAATGATCTTGTCAGAAAGAAAAGAAGAAAAATCTCCTAAATTTAAGATATTTAATCTTACTGAGATTTCAGTTTTTGCAGCCTAGGTAGGAGACGCTGTCAGATCCTTGCCAGCATGCCTAGGTGGGACCCATGTGGGGGAAAGGAGGGCTGATATTTGGGTCCCACATGGGTTTGCCCATGTGGGGCACATGTGTCAAACTCAAGGTCCGCGGGCCACATGTGGCCCGCCATGTCATTTTATGTGGCCCCCCAGCATTTTATAAGTCCATGATTGACTTAAAATAGGTTTTGAGCACGAATTGACGACAAACTACATCTCCCATAATGCATTCCGATTGTTACCCGCCAACATTACGGCTTCTCGCCACTAGAGAGCAGCAGAGTCACCT